>NC_060190.1:26336755-26439255 GCF_021184085.1 Oncorhynchus gorbuscha | reverse complement strand
CACTACATGCCCTTGCTATGGAGTTTTTACATCTTGCTCTCGTCTCTAAATCGCATCAGATCCATTTCTGTGGGTGTAACTGACCATATGCACTGAGTGTACAAAACATTAAGGACACCTGCTCTTTCCATGACATAGACTGACCAGGTGAATCCAGGTGAAAGCTATGATCCCTTATTGATGCCACTTGTTAAATCCACTTTAATCAGTGTAGATGAAAGGGGAGGAGACAGGTTTAAGAAGGATCTTTAAGCCTTGAGACATGGATTGTGTATGTGTGCCATTCAGAGGGTGAACGGGCAAGACACAATATTTAAGTGCCTTTAAATGGGGTATGGTAGTAGGTGCCAGGCGCACCGGTTTGTGTCAAGAACTGCAACGCTGCTGGGGTTTTCACACTCAACAGTTTCCGCGTGTGTATCAAGAATGGTCCACCACCCAGAGGACATCCAACCAACTTGACACAACTGTGGGAAGCATTGGAGTCAACATGGGCCAGCATCCCTGTGGAACACTTTTGACACCTTGTAGCGTCCATGACCTGATGAATTGAAGCTGTTCTGAGGGCTTAAGCGGAGGGGGCAACTCAATATTAGGAAGTTATCCTTAATGTTTTACAGGCTACTGTGCTTTTAGCCGCATCAATAAAGTGTTAATGTTTCACGTTCTCACAATCAGAGACCAACTTCTCTGCCCTTTGGCCTCTGACTCACGATTTCTAACATCGCTTTACAGTTCGAAGGTCAACTTGTATGGATTGCAGAATCACTTCATCAACGGTGCTTAATTCTCTTGGATTCATATAAAAAGTAAGTTAAAGCTGTGACACATAGGGTATATCTCGCTTCGGCCTTCGTATCCGAAATTTGACGGAAAAAAAGACAATATGATAGATCGGCGGATCATTTTGCCACAGCTACTTCTGCTTATAATATGATTTATGAGTAGCACCTTATTTTACGGTTCCAGGTATTTACTAAGAAATGACATGGTAAACTTAGCATTTCACAATAATAACCAATTAACTAGAAAGAGAGACTACTTTTTGCCATCAAGTTGTCATAACATGTAGCCAACAGTTAAATCTCCGTGAGGCTTAAATCTCCATCTCTTTACTCTTGATCAATCACCATCCCGATTGATTGATTTTGTATACGTTTAATGAACCTTGTATAAGTGAAAAGTGATATGACATTTTCCCAGATGCCTATTGCATGTCGCAATCTGTTTGCAGCAAAATGCCACTGTGTGACAGTGCAGTGTGCTTCGTCCAGTGGATAATCTATGTCCCCACATTTGTGGTGGGTCTACCTCTCAACATGGCTGATCTGTGGCTACTCCTCTTCGGAATCCGTCGATGGACTGAGTCCACAGTGTACCTCGACAGTCTGATCATCAACGGCAGCCTGCTCATCTTCTCTCTGCCCTTCGAGACGCCTATGAACACATCATGCGGCTACGCTGGTCTACTTCCTGGCCAAGAACCGCACGGAGGAGCCGGGCATCATCGACACCCTCCAGAGACTTTGTCCACATCAGTACCTGCGTGAGCAGCGTCAACTGTCTGATGGATGGGGTCTGCTACTATCTCATCCTAAAGGAGCTGACTGCCAGACAGGAGAGGAGGAGGCTGTCAACTAGAGGAAACGTGGTGGGGAGGCCCGGGGAAATGAACCAGCTACAGCCGATGGGCAACGTCTAGGCCAATGACCTTTTGCAGAAACCCAAAGAAACAGGCTCAGACATCCAAGTCCATGGATTCGGATAAGGCTTTCTAGACAGATCTTACTTATCACTTCTTAGGGTGTGCAGAGTCAAGAGCAGGGTGGAGACTCATCCCTTCAAGATGGATGGCTATCACCTCTGACAAACAGGAAACTCAAATCCCCACAGCAGAGGAGACAAGTCTCACGATAGACTCTGAATTAATTAATGAAGACGGAAGAAAGATGTTTTCAAACGAGTCATCCAACCTTCAGGTTAATGTTTCATTGTATTCTTATTTTCTTTTATTAAATGTAATGTTAAGGGGTGGATCAGCTTTATTATTGTGGATAGATTGTTGCTTCCATCATTGTAATTGTCTGTATCATTTCCTATCCCCCATATATATTTGGGGTAAATATATATATCCATATACAGTCGTGGCCAAAAGTTTTGAGAATGACACTAATATAAATGTTCACAAAGTTTGCTGCTTCAGTGTCTTTAGATATTTTTGTTAGATGTTACTATGGAATACTGAAGTAAAATTACAAGCATTTTGTAAGTTTCAAAGGCTTTTATTGACAATTACATGAAGTTGATGCAAAGTGTCCATTTTTGTAGTGTTGAGCCTTCTTTTTCAAGACCTCTGCAATCCACCCTGGCATGCTGTCAATTAACTTCTGGGCCACATCCTGACTGATGGCAGCCCATTCTTGCATAATCAATGCTTGGAGTTTGTCATAATTTGTGGGTTTTTGTTTTTCCACCCGCCTCTTGAGGATTGACCACAAGTTCTCAATGGGATTAAGGTCTGGGGAGTTTCCTAGCCATGGACCCAAAATATCAATGTTTTGTTCCCCGAGCTACTTAGTTATCACTTTTGCCTTATGGCAAGGTGCTTCATCATGCTGGAAAAGGCATTGTTCGTCACCAAACTGTTCCTGGATGTTTGGGAGAAGTTGCTCTCGGAGGATGTGTTGGTACCAATCTTTATTCATGGCTGTGTTCTTAGGCAAAATTGTGAGTGAGCCCACTCCCTTGGCTGAGAAGCAATCCCACACATGAATGGCCTCAGGATGCTTTACTGTTGGCAAGACACAGGACTGATGGTAACACTCACCTTGTCTTCTCCGGACAAGCTTTTTTCCAGATGCCCCAAACAATCGGAAAGGGGATTCATCAGAGAAAATGACTTCACCCCAGTCCTCAGCAGTCCAATCCCTGTACCTTTTGCAGAATATCAGTCTGTTCCTGATGTTTTTCCTGGAGAGAAGTGACTTCTTTGCTGCCCTTCTTGACACCAGGCATCCTCCAAAAGTCTTCGCCTCACTGTGCGTGCAGACGCACTCACACCTGCCTGCTGCCATTCCTGAGCAAGCTCTGTACTGGTGGTGCCCCGATCCTGCAGCTGAATCAACTTTAGGGGACGGTCCTGGCACTTGCTGGACTTTCTTGGGCGCCCTGAAGCCTTCTTCACAACAATTGAACCGCTCTCCTTGAAGTTCTTGATGATCTTATAAATGGTTGATTTAGGTGCAATCTTCAAATCAATCAAATCAAATCAAATCACATGTATTTATATAGCCCTTTGTACATCAGCTGATATCTCAAAGTGCTGTACAGTCTTACTGGCTGCAATATCCTTGCCTGTGAAGTCCTTTTTGTACAAAGCAATGTGGACAGCACGTGTTTCCTTGCAGGTAACCATGTTAGACAGAGGAAGTACAATGATTCCAAGCACCACCCTACTTTTGAAGCTTCCAGACTGTTATTCGAACTCAATCAGCATGACAGAGTGATCTCCAGCCTCGTCAACACTCACACCTGTGTTAACGAGGGAATCACTGACATAATGTCAGCTGGTCCTTTTGTGGCGGGCTGAAATGCAGTGGAAAGATTTTTGGGGATTCAGTTCATTTGCATGGCAAAGAGGGACTTTGCAATTAATTGCAATTCATCTGATCACTCTTCACAACATTCTGGAGTATATGCAAATTGCCATCATACAAATTGAGGCAGCAGACTCTGTGAAAAGTTATATTTGTGTCATTCTCAAACATTTTGGCGAGGACTGAACATACATACATACACATAC
The DNA here is from genome assembly GCF_021184085.1 of Oncorhynchus gorbuscha. Lineage (NCBI taxonomy): Eukaryota > Metazoa > Chordata > Actinopteri > Salmoniformes > Salmonidae > Oncorhynchus > Oncorhynchus gorbuscha. The sequence goes on along the minus strand of NC_060190.1, from coordinate 26,435,453 downwards.
ATATATATATAGAAATATACATACATAAACATTAATACATACACACATATATACAGTTGAAGTCAGAAGTTTACATACACCTTAGCCAAATACATTTAAACTCAGTTTTTCACAATTCCTGACATTTAATCCTAGTAAAAATTACTTGTCTTAAGATCACCACTTTATTTTAAGAACGTGAAATGCCAGAATAATAGTAGAGAGAATGATTTATTTCAGATTTTCTGTCTTTCATCACATTCCCAACGGGTCAGTAGTTTACATACACTCAATTAGCATTTGGTAGCGTTACCTTTAAATTGTTTAACTTGGGTCAAATATTTCGGCTAGCCTTCCACAAGCTTCCCACAATAAGTTGGGTGAATTTTGGCCCATTGCTCCTGACAGAGCTGGTGTAACTGAGTCAGGTTTGTAGGCCTCTTTGCTCGCACACTCTTTTTCAGTTCTGCCCACAAATGTTCTATATGATTGAGGTCAGGCCTTTGTGCCACTCCAATACCTTGACGTTATTGTCCTTAAGCCATTTTGCCACAACTTAGGAAGTATGCTTGGGGTCATTGTCCATTTGGAAGACCCATTTGCGATCAAGCTTTAACTTTCTGACTGATGTCTTGAGATGTTGCTTCAATATATCCACATAATTGTCCTCCCTCATGAGGCCATCTATTTTGTAAAGTGCACCCGATCCTCCTGCAGCAAAGCACACCCACAACATGATGCTGCTTCCTCTGTGCTTCACGGTTGGGATGGTGTTCTTTGGCTTGCAAGCCTCCCCTTTTTCCTCCAAACATAATGATGGTCATTAGGGCCAAACAGTTCTATTTTTTGTTTCATCAGACCAGAGGACATTTCTCCCTAAAGTACAATCTTTGTCCCCATGTGCAGTTGCAAACTGTAGTCTGGCTTTTTTGTTGGTGTTTTTGGAACAGCTGCTTATTCCTTGCTGAGCGGCCTTTCAGGTTAGGTTGATATAGGACTCGTTTTACTGTAGATATAAGATACTTTTGTACTTGTTTCCTCCAGAATCTTCACAAGGTCCTTTGCTGCTGTTCTGGGGTTGATTTGCACTTTCAGCACCAAAGTACATTCATCTCTAGGAGACAGAACGCGTCTCCTTCCTGAGTGGTATGACGGCTGCGTGGTCCCATGGTGTTTATACTTGCATACTATTGTTTGTACAGATGAACGTGGTACCTTCAGGTGTTTGGAAATTACTCCCAAGGATGAACCAGACTTGTGGAGGTCTACAATTAAGGCTGATTTCTTTTGATTTTCCCATGATGTCACTGAAAGAGGCACTGAGTTTGAAGGTAGGACTTGAAATACATCCACAGGTAGACCTCCAATTGACTCAAATTATGTCAATTAGCCTAATAGAAGCATCTAAAGCCATGACATCCTTTTCTGGAATTTTCCAAGCTGTTTAAAGGCACAGTCAACTTGGTGTATGTAAACTTCTGACCCACTGGAATTGTGATACAGTGACTTAACAGAAATAATATGTCTGTAAACAATTGTTGGAAACATTACTTGTGTCATACACAAAGTAGATATCCTAACCAACTTGCCAAAACTATAGTTTGTTAACAAAACATTTGTGGAGTGTTTGAAAAACGAGTTTTAATAACCTAAATGTACGTAAACTTCCGACTTCAACTGTACAGACAGACAGACAGACAGACAGACAGACAGACAGACAGACAGACAGACAGACAGACAGACAGACAGACAGACAGACAGACAGACAGACAGACAGACAGACAGACAGACAGACAGACAGACAGACAGACAGACAGACAGACAGACAGGCTAAGCTCACACACCAGAACCTGAATATCCATGGCTTACTGTATTGCTCTATCTTTTGTCCTGCCTAGAGCTTTAGAAAACCATTGTATTGTTTTATGTGGATCCCCATCAGCTTTTGCAGAAGCAGCATCTACTCTTCCTGGGGCCCACAAAAAACGCAAAACATGACAAGTAGCAAAATACTGACACACTGATAAACAAGGAAATGTAAAATACAACGATACACAAACTGTGTAACTAAAAAAGAATACACACAATACAAAAAAAAGAGTGTGCCTGTGTGTGCCTGTGTGTGCCTGTGTGTGCCTGTGTGTGTACCTTCACAGTCCGCTCCGTTCCGTGAGTTGTTTTTTAATCTATTTTTTTTTTAAGGTTATTTTGCTGTTTGCTTGAGTAATTGGAGATGGAAGGGAGTTCCATGCGATCATGGCTCTGTATAAAATTGCATGGCCATGTATTCATTTTGGACTTGGGGACTGTGAAGAGACCCCTGGTGGCATGTTTTGTGGGGCATGTATGGGTGTCTGAGCTGAATGTTATTTGATTATGCAGACAATCTATTTTGTCAATACTTCTCAGAAAAACAATGAGAAGCAGTTATTATCTCATCAACCAGGAAAGACTGGCATGCATTTTGTTGATGTTAGTTCTGTATGTGCAGTTAGGGTTAGGGTAAGGCGTGCTGCTCTGTTTTGAGCCAGCTGCATTGTTGATAGATCTTTCTTTGCCATATTACTGGACAGCAATAATCAACATGGGACAAGACCAGAGCCTGAACAATAAGAACAGTTTATTTTTGTGTAAAAAACACAAAACATATTTCTATAACAGACATACCCCTTGCCATCTTCACAACAACTCTCTCAATATGACTTGACCATGATAATTGACCATTCAATGTTATACCTAGGAGTGGAGCTTCCTCAACTTGCTTACTTAGAAGCCCTTTCCCAACAATGCAGAGTTAAAAAGTAAGAAAAATGTACAGAAAAGAAGTATGTAGTAACACAATAAAATAATAACGAGACTATATACAATGGGTTCTGGTACTGAGTCAATGTGCAGGGGTACGAGGTAGTTGAGGTAATTGAGGAAATATTTTGTGACGTTACAGCCTTATTCTAAAATTGATTAAATTATATTTTTTCCTAATCAATCTACACACAGTACCCCATAATGAGAAAATGAAAACATGTTTAGATTTTTTTTTAACATTTCTAAAAATACAAAAACAGAAATACCTTATTTACGTAAGTATTCAGATTTCTTGCTATGAGACTCAAAATTGAGCTCAGGTGCATCCTCTTTCCATTGATCATCCTTGAGATGTTTTTACAACTTTGTGTCCACCTGTGGTAAAATAAATTGTTTGGACATGATTGGGAAAGGTCCCACAATTGACAGTGCATGTTAGTGTCATGTTTTGTCATTGATTATCATGCCTTGTCCCTGTTCTTCTCCTTCTATTCGTTTCCCTCTGCTGGTCTTATTAGGTTCTTTCCCTCTTTCTATCCCTCTCTCTCCCTCTCACTCTCTCACTCTCTCGCTCTCTCTTCTCTCTATCGTTCCGTTCCTGCTCCCAGCTGTTCCTATTCCCCTAGTCATCATTTCGTCTTCCCACACCTGTTCCCGGTCCTTTTCCCTGATTGGAGTCCCTATTTCTCTCCTTGTTATTCGTTTCTGCCCTGTCGGTTCCTTGTCTAGAATTCACCGTGCTGTGTTTGTGTATCGCCCTGTCGTGTCGTGTTTTCCTCAGATGCTGCGTGGTGAGCAGGTGTCTGAGTCTGTTTGGTTCAAGTGCCTTCCCGAGGCAACCTGCTGTTCACCTGCTGTTCAAGATCGAGTCTCCAGTTTGTCCTCGTCATTTCGAGTGAAAGTTGTGTTTTTTGATTGTATTTACTTTACTGGATTAAAGACTCTGTTTTCGCCAAGTCGCTTTTGGGTCCTCTTTCACCTGCATGACAGAAGGAACCGACCAAGGAATGGACCCAGCGACTTCAGACGCTCGTTACACTGCCGTCGAGATCCAAGGAGCCATGCTCGGCAGACACGAGCAGGAATTGTCTGCTGCTCGCCATGCCGTGGAGAACCTGGCCGCTCAGGTTTCCGACCTCTCTGGACAGTTCCAGAGTCTTCGTCTCGTGCCACCTGTTACTTCCTGGCCTGCCGAGCCTCCAGAACCTAGGGTTAATAACCCACCTTGCTACTCCGGGCAGCCCACTGAGTGCCGCTCCTTTCTCACGCAGTGTGAGATTGTGTTCTCCCTCCAACCCAACACATACTCTAGAGAGAGAGCTCGGGTTGCTTACGTCATTTCACTCCTTACTGGCCGGGCTCGAGAATGGGGCACAGCTATCTGGGAGGCAAGGGCTGATTGCTCTAACAAGTACCAGAACTTTAAAGAGGAGATGATTCGGGTTTTTGACCGTTCAGTTTTTGGTAGGGAGGCTTCTAGGGCCCTGGCTTCTCTATGCCAAGGTGAACGGTCCATAACGGATTATTCTATTGAGTTTCGCACTCTTGCTGCCTCTAGTGAGTGGAACGAGCCGGCGCTGCTCGCTCGTTTTCTGGAGGGACTCCACGCAGTGGTTAAGGAAGAGATTCTCTCCCGGGAGGTTCCTTCAGATGTGGACTCTTTGATTGCTCTCGCCATCCGCATAGAACGACGGGTAGATCTTCGTCACCGGGCTCGTGGAAGAGAGCTCGCATCAACGGTGTTTCCCTGCTCCGCATCGCAACCATCTCCCTCCTCTGGCTCAGAGACTGAGCCCATGCAGCTGGGAGGGATTCGCATCTCGACTAAGGAGAGGGAACGGAGGATCACCAACCGCCTGTGCCTCTATTGCGGAGTTGCTGGACATTTTGTTAATTCATGTCCAGTAAAAGCCAGAGCTCATCTGTAAGCGGAGGGCTACAGGTGAGCGCAACTACTCAAGTCTCTCCATCAAAATCCTGTACTACTTTGTCGGTCCATCTACGCTGGACCGGTTCGGGTGCTACATGTAGTGCCTTGATAGACTCTGGGGCTGAGGGTTGTTTCATGGACGAAGCATGGGTTCGGAAACATGACATTCCTTTCAGAGAGTTAGAGAAGCCTACGCCCATGTTCGCCTTAGATGGTAGTCATCTTCCCAGTATCAGATTTGAGACACTACCTTTAACCCTCACAGTATCTGGTAACCACAGTGAGACTATTTCTTTTTTGATTTTTCGTTCACCGTTTACACCTGTTGTTTTGGGTCATCCCTGGCTAGTATGTCATAATCCTTCTATTAATTGGTCTAGTAATTCTATCCTATCCTGGAACGTTTCTTGTCATGTGAAGTGTTTAATGTCTGCCATCCCTCCCGTTTCTTCTGTCCCTACTTCTCAGGAGGAACCTGGCGATTTGACAGGAGTGCCGGAGGAATATCATGATCTGCGCACGGTCTTCAGTCGGTCCCGAGCCAACTCCCTTCCTCCTCACCGGTCGTATGATTGTAGTATTGATCTCCTTCCGGGGACCACTCCCCTCGGGGTAGACTATACTCTCTGTCGGCTCCCGAACGTAAGGCTCTCGAGGATTATTTGTCTGTGTCTCTTGACGCCGGTACCATAGTGCCTTCTTCCTCTCCGGCCGGGGCGGGGTTCTTTTTGTTAAGAAGAAGGACGGTACTCTGCGCCCTGCATGGATTATCGAGGGCTGAATGACATAACGGTTAAGAATCGTTATCCGCTTCCCCTTATGTCATCAGCCTTCGAGATTCTGCAGGGAGCCAGGTGCTTTACTAAGTTGGACCTTCGTAACGCTTACCATCTCGTGCGCATCAGAGAGGGGGACGAGTGGAAAACGGCGTTTAACACTCCGTTAGGTCATTTTGAGTACCGGGTTCTGCCGTTTGGTCTCGCCAATGCGCCAGCTGTTTTTCAGGCATTAGTTAATGATGTTCTGAGAGACATGCTGAACATCTTTGTTTTTGTCTATCTTGACGATATCCTGATTTTTTCTCCGTCACTCGAGATTCATGTTCAGCACGTTCGACGTGTTCTACAGCGCCTTTTAGAGAATTGTCTCTACGTAAAGGCTGAGAAGTGCTCTTTTCATGTCTCCTCCGTTACTTTTCTCGGTTCCGTTATTTCCGCTGAAGGCATTCAGATGGATTCCGCTAAGGTCCAAGCTGTCAGTGATTGGCCCGTTCCAAGGTCACGTGTCGAGTTGCAGCGCTTTTTAGGTTTCGCTAATTTCTATCGGCGTTTCATTCGTAATTTCGGTCAAGTTGCTGCCCCTCACAGCTCTTACTTCTGTCAAGACGTGTTTTAAGTGGTCCGGTTCCGCCCAGGGAGCTTTTGATCTTCTAAAAGAACGTTTTACGTCCGCTCCTATCCTCGTTACTCCTGACGTCACTAGACAATTCATTGTCGAGGTTGACGCTTCAGAGGTAGGCGTGGGAGCCATTCTATCCCAGCGCTTCCAGTCTGACGATAAGGTTCATCCTTGCGCTTATTTTTCTCATCGCCTGTCGCCATCTGAGCGCAACTATGATGTGGGTAACCGTGAACTGCTCGCCATCCGCTTAGCCCTAGGCGAATGGCGACAGTGGTTGGAGGGGGCGACCGTTCCTTTTGTCGTTTGGACAGACCATAAGAACCTTGAGTACATCCGTTCTGCCAAACGACTTAATGCCCGTCAAGCTCGTTGGGCGTTGTTTTTCGCTCGTTTCGAGTTTGTGATTTCTTACCGTCCGGGTAGCAAGAACACCAAGCCTGATGCCTTATCCCGTCTGTTTAGTTCTTCTGTGGCTTCTACTGATCCCGAGGGGATTCTTCCTTATGGGCGTGTTGTCGGGTTAACAGTCTGGGGAATTGAAAGACAGGTTAAGCAAGCACTCACGCACACTGCGTCGCCGCGCGCTTGTCCTAGTAACCTCCTTTTCGTTCCTGTTTCCACTCGTCTGGCTGTTCTTCAGTGGGCTCACTCTGCCAAGTTAGCTGGTCATCCCGGTGTTCGAGGCACTCTTGCGTCTATTCGCTAGCGCTTTTGGTGGCCGACTCAGGAGCGTGACACGCGCCGTTTCGTGGCTGCTTGTTCGGACTGCGCGCAGACTAAGTCGGGTAACTCTCCTCCTGCCGGTCGTCTCAGACCGCTCCCCATTCCTTCTCGACCATGGTCTCACATCGCCCTAGACTTCATTACCGGTCTGCCTTTGTCTGCGGGGAAGACTGTGATTCTTACGGTTATCGATAGGTTCTCTAAGGCGGCACATTTCATTCCCCTCGCTAAACTTCCTTCCGCTAAGGAGACGGCACAAATCATTATCGAGAATGTATTCAGAATTCATGGCCTCCCGTTAGACGCCGTTTCAGACAGAGGCCCGCAATTCACGTCACAGTTTTGGAGGGAGTTCTGTCGTTTGATTGGTGCGTCCGTCAGTCTCTCTTCCGGGTTTCATCCCCAGTCTAACGGTCAAGCAGAGAGGGCCAATCAGACGATTGGTCGCATACTACGCAGCCTTTCTTTCAGAAACCCTGCGTCTTGGGCAGAACAGCTCCCTGGGCAGAATACGCTCACAATTCGCTTCCTTCGTCTGCTACCGGGTTATCTCCGTTTCAGAGTAGTCTGGGTTACCAGCCTCCTCTGTTCTCATCCCAGCTTGCCGAGTCCAGCGTTCCCTCCGCTCAAGCGTTTGTCCAACGTTGTGAGCGCACCTGGAGGAGGGTGAGGTCTGCACTTTGCCGTTACAGGGCACAGACTGTGAGAGCCGCCAATAAACGCAGGATTAAGAGTCCAAGGTATTGTTGCGGCCAGAGAGTGTGGCTTTCCACTCGCAACCTTCCTCTTACGACAGCTTCTCGTAAGTTGACTCCGCGGTTCATTGGTCCGTTCCGTGTCTCCCAGGTCGTCAATCCTGTCGCTGTGCGACTGCTTCTTCCGCGACATCTTCGTCGCGTCCATCCTGTCTTCCATGTCTCCTGTGTCAAGCCCTTTCTTCGCACTCCCGTTCGTCTTCCCTCCCCCCTCCCGTCCTTGTCGAGAGCGCACCTATTTACAAGGTACATAAGATCATGGACATGCGTTCTCGGGGACGGGGTCACCAATACTTAGTGGATTGGGAGGGTTACGGTCCTGAGGAGAGGAGTTGGGTTCCGTCTCGGGACGTGCTGGACCGTTCACTCATTGATGATTTCCTCCGTTGCCGCCAGGATTCCTCCTCGAGTGCGCCAGGAGGCGCTCGGTGAGTGGGGGGGTACTGTCATGTTTTGTCATTGATTATCATGCCTTGTCCCTGTTCTTCTCCTTCTATTCGTTTCCCTCTGCTGGTCTTATTAGGTTCTTTCCCTCTTTCTATCCCTCTCTCTCCCTCTCACTCTCTCACTCTCTCGCTCTCTCTTCTCTCTATCGTTCCGTTCCTGCTCCCAGCTGTTCCTATTCCCCTAGTCATCATTTAGTCTTCCCACACCTGTTCCCGGTCCTTTTCCCTGATTGGAGTCCCTATTTCTCTCCTTGTTATTCGTTTCTGCCCTGTCGGTTCCTTGTCTAGAATTCACCGTGCTGTGTTTGTGTATCGCCCTGTCGTGTCGTGTTTTCCTCAGATGCTGCGTGGTGAGCAGGTGTCTGAGTCTGTTTGGTTCAAGTGCCTTCCCGAGGCAACCTGCTGTTCACCTGCTGTTCAAGATCGAGTCTCCAGTTTGTCCTCGTCATTTCGAGTGAAAGTTGTGTTTTTTGATTGTATTTACTTTACTGGATTAAAGACTCTGTTTTCGCCAAGTCGCTTTTGGGTCCTCTTTCACCTGCATGACAGTTAGAGGCCAAACTGAGCAATCGGGGGAGAAGGGCCTTGGTCAGGAAGGAACCCAATGGTCACTCTGACAGAACTCCAGAGTTCCTCTGTGAAAATAGGATAACCTACCAGAAGGACAACCATCTCTGCAGCACTCAACCAATCAGTGGCCAGACAGAAGCAACTCATTAGTAAAAAGCACGTGACAGAGCGATTGGAGTTTGCCAAAAGGCACATAAAGACTCTTAGACCATGAGAAACAAGATTATCTGGTCTGATGATACCAAGACTGAACTCTTTGGCCTGAATGCCAAGCGTCACATCTGAAGGAAACCTGACACCATCCCTACAGTGAAGCATGGTGGTGGCAGCATCATGCTGTGGGAATGTTTTTCAGCGGCAGGGACTGCGAGACTAGTCAGGATCGAGGGAAAGATGAATGGAGCAATGTACAGAGAGATCCTTGATGACAACCTGCTTCAGAGCGCTCAGGACCTCAGACTGGGGCGAAGGTTTTACCTTCCAACTGGACACAGACCCTAAGCACACAGCCAATACAATGCAGGAGTGGCTTGGGGACACGTCTCTGAATGTCCAAACATCTCTGGAGAGACATGAAAATAGCTGTGCAGAGAAGAATGGGAGAAACTCACCAAATACAGGTGTGCCAAGCTTGTAGCATCATGCCCAAGAAGACTCAAGGCTGTAATAGCTGCCTAATGTGCTTCAACAAAGTACTAAGTAAAGGGTCTGAATAATTATGTAAATGTGATATTTTCATGTTTTTATTTGCAAGAAAAAACACGTTTTTGCTTTGTCATTATGGGGTATGGATTTAATCAATTTTAAAGTAAGGCTGTAACATAACAAAATATGGAAAAGGTTAAGGGGTCTGAATACTTTCCGAATGCACTGTAGGCTACATCAGGGTTCAGAATGGTGTGAATAAAGAGTGAAACTTGAAAGTAGGGGGATTGTGAGCTGCAGCACATTAGAAAAAACGAATGTGGGTAAAAAAAAAAAACATGTGCAGAATGTGACCCGGATACTTAGCTTTAAGTAAGAGGTTTCTGGAGCGGTGTGCGGGTGTGCGGGGGCAAGGCATGGGCGATAACTCTGAATCCTTAGCCATGGCCTACAATTTATCCTAACATTTTTACAGATCTGCATGCCAGTTATGATTTTCATATGTGCATTTACGTGGAACAGTTTCATTTCAACAATAAGTTGAAGTTTTTATTTCTCAAAATCATTGTCACCTGGTTTAATCATAAAATTAATGTGAGAACACCAGCCTCTGCCATATGGGCATATTGATACACCGTGATCCATTGGTGGAAATGAGCTCATGGAACTCAGAGATAGCCTATATGCCAATAGAGCAGTAGGCCTATAACTTCCATTGTCAAGTAGGAAATATCTGCATGAAAATGCATTCATCTCTCTACTCCACCTGTATGCCTCCCTTCATATCTGTCATCACTTGGCTATCGCTAGGGAAGTGCAACAATGTATCAAATCAATCAACTGGGTCTAACCCAAAGCTATTGCTAGCAAACTTGCAACATTGTATCAATAGTTATTCCGGGCCAGTGGCGTAGTGCAGTTTCACGAAGTCCCGCAAGGTCCGATCAAATTCATTAAATGCAACGAACTGGATTGATGTAAACCTTGTTAGACACCATAAAAGCCATTTCATTTGTACAATTATTGTCCACCAAGTGTTTACAGGCCTTGATTGTTTAATTCAAACATTAGATTATTTAAATATGTAATAGAAATCTACAAAGTTTTTACATTTTTTTTAATAGCTAATCTCCTTAGCATTTTGGCAGTTTTTTTTCTAGATTTAGAACATAAAACAACAGTTATAAAGCAAATATCATCCCTTAGCTATAGCACAGCAAAAACTCCAATTGTTCAAGCAAATGTTGCAGAACAGTGATTACATTTCTTTTCAGACCCCCCCAAAATATCTTAGGGGTTAGCTATCAGTGACGGAATTGGCAAACCACTGACAGAGTTGACAACAGATACTCAAAACAGACATATTTTTGCCTCTAAAACTAAAGGTTCAATGCAAATGTTTGTAAAATATGGAAAATTATGAATGTGAAAATCCCCAATAAAAATATAACCATTCTATAAGATTGTATGGCGCTCTGACGGAGTTGAGGATAGACAAAAGTCTGACAGAGTTAACAAAAATTGTTTACAAAAATAGAATTGTTCTTCATTATTGAAGTGTTAGACACAGTAACAATTTAGTTTTTGCTTTATGACTCTAAAACCTAATTAAATGTAACATATTTGGACCAAAATCAGGTTGACAGTTTAAGGTTGTGGCCAAGTTGATTCCGATATTGTTTGTTTAAATCTATCAAAAGTAGAGAAATTTACAGACCATGAGTGGTCTTGTTGCACTACATCTAATGAGGACATGAAGAAGGGGTACTTACCGTAAAGCTAACCTTGATCATTCCTGATTAATTTAGCATTTTAGACATAACTGACGGAGTTGACCAGATCTCCAAACAAATCTTTAAGGAAAAATATGATTTCAGTCACAGAGGTAGACATTGTGAGTTAAGACAATCAGAACTCCGACATCCCCAAATGGGCAATTGCCTACATTTGTGCACAGCAGGCCAGGTACTGTGTGCTCAGGCGTGAATGCTCCCACAACATTATCAGGACACATGGAGCAAAGTGTCAAGAATATTACCGAAGGTGACTCCCCTTCTTGTTCGGGTGGCGCTCGGCGGTCGTCGTCGCCGGTCTACTAGCTATCGCCGATCCATTGTTTTGTGTTCGTTTAGTTTTGTCTAATTGGTAGCACATTTTTCTAGTTTGGTTGTTAGGATAGGGTTATAGACAGTCTGTTTAGCCCGCTTCTGTTTCGTGTGGGCTTGTTCGTCTGTTTTGTTGTTTGAGTGTATTTTTGTTGGCATTTGGGTTTCACGCTGTCCGTTTATATTTCTGTTCATTTGTGTTTCCACTTTTGTACATGTTATGTTTCCGGGACATTAAAGCGTGTTGTTTTTCCCACATCTTTTGCTCTCTGCGCCTGACTCCACACCTCTTCACTCATTTACCGTAACACAAAGACAATGAAATAATTTACAAAAATGGTTATAAAATCAACCAAAACTTATTCCTCAAAAGTGTAGCAGGTTGTGAACTCTTGCAAACAACGTTTCCACTTTGAGAATGAGAACAGTACATTACTGTAATTAATACATGTTAATGTTACCAAAATGCTGCCCAGCTAGCACAGTGGATCTGGGCCGATTCCGGCTGAGAGTCAGGGCACTTTGCTGAGAGTCAGACTCGCCGACGTCATGTGACCTGAGTCTGGGCCGCCTTCGGCAGTATTACTTATGGAACATGTACACTAGATTGAGGCAAATTGCTGCGTTCCCCTTAGGCCGCCCACTGTGACTCGCCTGTGGGCGTGCTGGCAGCTTATGGCAGTTGAGTTGCATGTTCAGTTGTGCGTCAAGAATTCAGCATAGCAAGTTTGTATGAAGGTCTGGTTATTAAATGGGTACATAGTTCACTCGTAATATCCTCTAAAATGCTCTGGTGACAAACAAACTTTGCTGCCCTGTTTCCAGTTGTCCACATGGCTGGGAGAGTATATTCAAGTAAGTAAATACATTTAGAAAAAAAACATCTATTATTAGCTAACTAGCTACAGTTCAGGCTAACTCAAATGAGCTGCTAAATGAGCTAGCTAGTTGGCTAGCTAGCAATCTAGCCAACTTCACATACTGTATAGATAGCTAGCTAAGTGAATGAAATATCACCATCTACCTAACTTCATATTAGTTAGCTATCTTGATGTACACTGCTGAAAAAAATCAAGGGAACACTAAAATAACACATCCTAGATCTGAATGGATGAAATATTCTTATTAAATACTTTTTTCTTTACATAGTTGAATGTGCTGACAACAAAATCACACAAAAATGATCAATGGAAATCAAATTTATCAACCAATGGAGGTCTGGATTTGGAGTCACACTCAAAATTAAAGTGGAAAACCACACTACAGGCTGATCCAACTTTGATGTAATGTCCTTAAAACAAGTCAAAATGAGGCTCAGTAGTGTGTGTGGCCTCCACATACCTGTATGACCTCCCTATAACGCCTGGGCATGCTCCTGATGAGGTGGTGGATGGTCTCCTGAGGGATCTCCTCCCAGACCTAGACTAAAGCATCCGCCAACTCCTGGACAGTCTGTGGTGCAACGTGGCGTTGGTGGATGGAGCGAGACATGATGTCCCAGATGTGCTCAATTGGATTCAGGTCTGGGGAACGGGCGGGCCAGTCCATAGCATCAATGCCTTCCTCTTGCAGGAACTGCTGACACACTCCAGCCACATGAGGTCTAGCATTGTCTTGTATTAGGAGGAACCCAGGGCCAACCGCACCAGCATATGGTCTCACAAGGGGTCTGAGGATCTCATCTCGGTACCTAATGGCAGTCAGGCTACCTCTGGTGAGCACATGGAGGGCTGTGCGGCCCCCCAAAGAAATGCCACCCCACACCATGACTGACACACCGCCAAACCGGTCATGCTGGAGGATGTTGCAGGCAGCAGAACGTTCTCCACGGCGTCTCCAGACTCTGTCACGTCTGTCACGTGCTCAGTGTGAACCTGCTTTCATCTGTGAAGAGCACAGGGCGAATTTGCCAATCTTGGTGTTCTCTGGCAAATGCTAAATGTCCTGCACGGTGTTGGGCTGTAAGCACAACCCCCACCTTTGGACGTCGGGCCCTAATACCAGCCTCATGGAGTCTGTTCCTGACAGTTTGAGCAGACACATGCACATTTGTGGCCTGCTGGAGGTAATTTTGCAGGGCTCTGGCAGTGCTCCTCCTGCTCCTCTTTACACAATTGCAGAGGTAGCGGTCCTGCTGCTGGGTTGTTGCCCTCCTACGGCCTCCTCCACGTCTCCTGATGTATTGGCCTGTATCCTGGTAGCGCCTCCATGCTCTGGGCACTACGCTGACAGACACAGCAAACCTTCTTGCCACAGCTCGCATTGATGTGCCATCCTGGATGAGCTGCACTACCTGAGCCACTTGTGTGGGTTGTTGACTCCGTCTCATGCTACCACTAGAGTGAAAGCACCGCCAGCATTCAAAAGTGACCAAAACATCAGCCAGAAAGCATAGGAACTGAGAAGTGGTCTGTGGTCACCACCTGCAGAACCACTCCTTTATTGTGGGTGTCTTGCTAATTGCCTATAATATCCACCTGTTGTCTATTCCATTTGCACAACAGCATTTGAAATGTATTGTCAATCAGTGTTGCTTCCAAAGTGGACAGTTTGATTTCACTGAAGTGTGATTGGCTTGGAATTACATTGTGTTGTTTAAGTGTTCCCTTTCTTTTTTTGAGCAGTGTATTTATCACTGTAAAAAGCAAACTCCAAATGCATTTGTAAGTAGCTAACTAACAGCCATGGAGGAGGGTGAAAGGATAGCAGCCCCAACTGTCAGTCAGAGAGTAGGCTACTCTGTAGCGATGGGTCGTTCCCGAACGAATTGGCTCTAAGAGCCGGCTCTTGTAGGTGAACGTTGGGAGCCGGTTTGCATATCAGAAGAGCCGACTTTATTTATAAAAATATACAAAATTTAAGATATGAATAATCGAAAGACTTAAATGGATAGAATGAACAAATTCAAAGAACGAAAAAATAAATAAAATAATATAGGCCTAAATGCTCAAGCGCACACACATTCGTTCTGACTGTCTGCTCAGACTAACAGCATCACCTGTTCCTCCTGTCAATCAGACACACAGTGTCAACCAATGAACCAAAGATGCGTGAGTGAGGTCCGAGCCAACTCACTCAGTCAAACAGTCAAACACTTAGCAGCCGAGGAGAGCGAGGAAGGACAGCTGTGAAAACAACAGCTGGAAAAGGAGTCGGAAGCACAGTAGCATTTGGATGCATTTTAATAATGTTGACAATGTGAGAGCACAGTATAGAATTTGACAAAACAAAATTGAATATAAAGCTGGTTCTACGCACAACCTACACTGGCATATGGGAACTGTGCACCCAACTATGAAGCTAGCTCTAACAGAGCTTCGAGAAACTAGCGGGCCTGCTAGTGATAGTGGTGGAGCCAGCACCTCCATACGTGGAGATATAGTAGGCCTACTCCGCGACCCACAGCATCGCAGTCTTCTATGGACCAATTCATACCAAAGTTTATGTCAGTAGCAAAACAAGGCCAAATTGAGATTGCATTGGCTAAAATGATTGCCACTGACTTCCAGCCACTTTCGATCGTGGAGGACAGAGGTTTTAGAAGTTAGAGCAATAGTCTAAATCCAATGTACACAATTCCAAGCAGGAAAACCCTTTCAAAATCACTTATTCCACAACAGTACGAGAGCACAGAGGCTACCGTGCGGGAGAGAGTCCAAAAAGCCACTGCAGTTTGCCTTACCACTGACTGCTGGGCATCAAGGGTAACCACTTCTTACATGTCGGTTACATGTCACTTCATTGAAGGTTTTTCGATGCCTGGCTGTCTTCTGGACTGCTTTGAGTTCAGCGACAGACACACCTCAGAGAACTTGGCGGAGAAACTGTTGAGAGTGGCCAGAGAATGGCAAGTAGATGGAAAAGTGGTCTGTTGTGTTAGCGACAATGCAGCTAACACAACCAAAGCCATGAAAATGTCCATGTCTTGCCCACACAATTAACCTGATTGTAAGAGATGCCCTGAAGGTGATGAAGCTCACTATGGACAAAGTGAAAGCAGCTGTAGGTGCTGAAAAGTAGGTGCACAGTAGGTGCTGAAAAACTGAACTCTACACAACACCAGATGAGGATACCTGAGCTGAGGCCTAGACAAGACTCCACTATAAGGTGGAATTCAACATTTTATATGTTGAAGCGGTTTCTTAAGTCAACGGATGCCATCATCTCTACCCTGGCCATTGTCAATGCACCTCTGACCCAGGAGGAATGGGAGGTGTGCAGAGTCCTGGAACCCTTTGAGCAGGTCACTCTGGAGATCAGTGGAGAGAGGCAGTTATTACGACATCATTATTTAACCCAGAAATATATATGTATATGAGCAGTAGATGAGAATGTAGTATCAGTAGACAAAAAAAAAAAAAACTGAACTAATAAGTTACTGTTCTCTCCTTTCAGCTATGTGACAGCCTCAAAAATGATACTCCTGTGTAAGGGTCTGCAGCGAATCACAGCCAGCCACCAGAGAGAAGCAAATGTAACCACAGGACATGTGACAGAGTTGATGGACACCCTATGTTCATCAATGGACAGAAAGTCCCACATAATGGAATATAATCGCGTGCTATCAGAAACCGCTGCACTTGATCCCAGGTTTAAGAAGTGATGCCAGAGCGATTGATGAGGCTCTTCAAAGAATAACCTCAGCAGCAGGGAGGGACAGCCCCAGGAGTCAGCTGGCTCAGGCACCAGGGCAACAGGAAGAAGAGAGATCAGATGGAGCAAAAGCACCAACAGTAGTTCCACAAATGTCTGCTGTTTGGATGCTGTTTGACGAGAGAGCAACTGGGGATGCAGCACGAAGGAATCTCTCAGCAGATGCCATAATGGAGGTCCGATCCTATTTGGAGGAGCCCCTCCAGCTTTCTGAATGCAAATCTCTCATAAAAGCAAAATATGGTCACCATTGCTGTCTGCTGCTGGTTATAACATGGCAATAAAGAAGAGAGAGAAAAGAGGGACCAGTTTAATGTTTTAAGTGGGATGCTGCAGTTTTGCAAATGGTTATTTATTCTTCTTTGATATGGTTCAATATTCTGTTATTCTGTTATTCAGATTGTATTCGTTTTGAATGGTTAGATTTATATGCACTTTGTTAATATACATTAAAAAGTTATACTTTAAATGCAAATGTTTAATAGCATTATTTTTTTCATAACAAACCAATACATTGTTAAATACATTGTGGTTAAGGCAGTGTATGATTTCATTGCAGTTATTCAATTTCCCAGTTGCTCTCCCTTTGATTTCTACTTCTCAGGTGAGGGTGCTGTTTAGGTAAGGGTGTGATGTCTGTACAAAAACAAAACATGCTATTTTAAATCACCCATATTGAAAAAATGTAGAACAATTAGACACCCTATAACCCACACCTACACATTCGTGTATCAATCTGATTGATGGATTGTGTTGTGCAGTAATCAGGCTCAGGTAGCTCCTTTCACCTTCAAAGAATAGGCAAGATGGCCAACCATGGAGAATAGTAAGACACTTCATTATTTCTATAACTACGCTATATTGTTTGTCCTCGTGTGTCCGTTCATGTTTTTCAGCATAAAGTACTCTGCAGCCACTTAGCGTGGTGTGGACACCAGGTGAGGCCACACACACAGATTCCTGTTGAACACCGTCTCTTTAACTACCTTCTTTTCTCAATAACAGTCTCTCTCCTTCACTTCATCCCTCTCTCATCGTCTCCCCAAATCCTCTTGGTTATACAGTGCCTTGCAAAAGTATTCATCCCCCTTGTCATTTTTCCTATTTTGTTGCATTACAGCCTGTAATTTAAATTGATTTTTATTTGGATTTCATGTAATGGACATACACAAAATAGTCCAAATTGGTGAAGTGAAATGAAAAAAATAACTTGTTTAAAAATTAAAAATTAAAATTCAGAACGGAAAAGTGATGCGTGCATATTTATTCATCCCGTTAGCTCTGAAGCCCCTAAATAAGATCTGGTGCAACCAATTACCTCCAGAAGTCACATAATTAGTTAATTATAAAGTCCACCTGTTTGCAATCTAAGTGTCACATGATCTGACACATGATCTCAGTATATATACACCTGTCCCGAAAGGCCCCAGAGTCTGCAACACACCTAAGCAAGGGGCACCACCAAGCAAGCGGCACCATGAAGACCAAGGAGCTCTCCAAACAGGTCAGGGACAAAGTTGTGGAGAAGTACAGATCAGGATTGGGTCAGGAAAGGCATGTGGGAGACTCACCAAACATATGGAAGAAGGTACTCTGGTCAGATGAGACATGGCCATCAAGGAAAATGTTATGTCTGGCGCAAACCCAAACACCTCTCATCACCCCGAGAACCTATCCCCTCAAGGAAGCATGGTGGTGGCAGCATCATGCTGTGGGGATGTTTTTCATCGGCAGGGACTGGGAAACTGGTTTGAATTGAAGGAATGATGGATGATGTTAAATACAGGGAAATTCTTGAGGGAAACCTGTTTCAGTCTTCCAGAGATTTGAGATTGGAACAGAGGTTCACCTTTCAGCAGGACAATGACCCTAACCATACTGCTAAAGCAACACTCGAGTGGTTTAAGGGGAATCATTTAAATGTCTTGGAATGGCCTAGTCAAAGCCCAGACCTCAATTCAATTGAGAATCTGTGGTATGACTTAAAGATTGCTATACACCAGCGGAACCCATCCAACTTGAAGGAGCTGGAGCAGTTTTGCCTGGAAGAATGGGCAAAAATCCCAGTGGCTAGATGTGCCAAGCTTATAGAGACATACCACAAGATACTTGCAGCTGTAATTTCTGCAAAAGGTGGCTCTTCAAAGTATTGACTTTTGGGGGGGGGTGAATAGTTATGCACGCTCAAGTTCATTTTTTTGTGCATTATTTCTTCTTTGTTTCACAATAAAACATATTTTGCATCTTCAAAGCGGTAGGCATGCTGTGTAAATCAAATGATACAAACTACCCCAAAAATCTATTTTAATTCCAGGTTGTAAGGCAACAAAATAGGAGAAATGCCAACGGGGTGAATACTTTTGCAAGCCACTGTATCAGCTGTGTCAGTGAACCCCTGAACTGGCTACATCTGAACTGGCTACATAGAGGGCACAGCATGATCAGAGGTGAGAGGTCAATTGGTCAGGTCAACAGGAAGTATTATTAAAGAGATGTTTTACATTGAAATACAGATAGAGATGCAGTAGTCCCAGAGTTACTGATCCAGGGTCAGTTTTGCATTTCTCCTCCTGATTATTATAACTAATAATGTTAGAATAAAAAATTACAACACAAAGCTTAAACATGCTCTCTCTCTCTCTCTCTCTCTCTCTCTCTCTCTCTCTCTCTCTCTCTCTCTCTCTCTCTCTCTCTCTCTCTCATCTGTCTCTCGTCTGCAGATATGTTTTGATGTGAGAGAGGATGCCGACCCCCAGTCCCATCATCGCCACCTCACCAGATTTTAAGATAACCTTCGGGCTGACTGGAGACACTATTTTGTGAGAGTATATTTGGGATGCACTGTGATCCAAATATTCTCTCAATATACTGAGAGAATATTTGGTTTGCACTGTGATTCATTAATCATATGCTGCCTTCCCTGCTCCTATGTTCTTACCTCTTTCCCTTTCTGTCTTTTACACCTCACTCGCCACCTCATCTTTCTTCATCTGTTTTTATAATGCATAACAGATGTGCATTGAAGTGCAGATTGAACATGTATTTATAATATTACAAATATAATATTTATAATGCATGTATTTATAACACTTGGATAATGAACTTCTTTCAATAAAGCATTTCACATTCTCTACTGGTTGAAATTAAGTCTCTCACTTGATGAAACTCTTCAACAATCCTGTTTATCAGATGCAGATGATGGGCATTAGATTTTGGGATTAACCGGTTTTAGAGTATTTACATGATGAGTGTACAGTAGTGTACTGTTTCTAAAATTCTATTTCTGTATATATGAATTACAAGTCAGCCTTTTAACTAGTGTCACAATCATTAGAATAACGACCAAAGCGCAGCGTTATCTGGGTTCCACATCTTTTTATTTATTGGTGAAACTCACAGCAAAACAAAAACAATAAATCTCAAAACGAAACGTGAAGCTAACAATAGTGCTAACAGGCAACTATCCATAGTCAAGATCCCACAAAGTACACAGGGGAAATGGCTGCCTAAATATGTGTCCAGCCTTGGTCTTAGTATTTTGTGTTTTCTTTATATATTTGGTCAGGCCAGGGTGTGACATGGGTTATTGTGGTGTGTTTTTGGCTTGGGGTTTTGTGGGGTGTCGACGTAGTCTATGGCTGCCTGAGGCCGTTCTCAATCAGAGTCAGGTGATTCTCGTTGTCTCTGATTGGGAACCATATTTAGGCAGCCATATTCTGTGAGTGTTTTCGTGAGTGATTGTTCCTGTCTCTGTGTAGTTGTTTCACCAGACAGGCTGTATAGGTTTTCACGTTCCGTTTGTTGTTTTGTATATATATAGTTATTTCATGTATCGTCTTTTCTTCATTAAAGAACATGAGTAACCACCACGCTGTATTTTGGTCCGACTCTCTTTCAACAGACGAACGCCGTTACAATATGAACCCAAATCAGAGACAACGATAAACAGCTGCCTCTGTTTGGGAACCATACCAGGCCAACATAGATGTATAAATCACCTATATAACCCACCCTAGTCACACCCCGACCTAACCAACATAGAGAATATAAAGCTCTCTGTGGTCAGGGCGGATTGATTCAACTGATGGATTGATTCATGATTCGTTATGACATTATAATCACTTAGATTTGCTTCCATCCTAGTATTTCGTCAGCCATGTTTGCTGAAGAAAGTCTTAACATTTCAATACTTATTTTTCCATATTTTTTCATTGTTTCTGTGATAAAAAAATACAATTAACATATAAATGAAAATAATTTAAGAGTCCTGTGTCGTATTTTAGTATACTTTGTGCAACACAACTGATAAGCATTAACAGCTTTGTGGATGGACCCTCCTGAGTGGCACAGTGGTCTAAGACACGTTACAGATGCTGGTTCGAGACCCGTGCCGGTCGCGACGCACAATTGGCCCAGTTAGCGGACGGTTTGGCCGGTCGTATGTCCTTGTCCCATTGTGCTGTAGCGACTCCTGTGGCCAGCCAGGCGCATGTACACTGACAAGGTCACCAGGTGTATAGTGTTTCCTCCGACACAAAATGTATACATTTAATTATATTTACATCGGGCCGCTTCTGGGGTAATTCTGGTAAAATGCCAGCAAAATCAGCTGAATTCCGTAAAATGGAAATGGCCCGATTCTAGGCAGTCATTCATTTTGATTCAGGCCAAGTGCAAAACACCCGATTCTGGGCCGATTCAATCAGTTCGGCCCCCGAAGAAGGCCACTTCTGGACCGATTCTAGCTGGGTGGGATTAACCATAAATTTACTAGGCCTACTGGTGACCAATGTCGCCTCTAAACTGTGCGTGTGAGTAGCCACGCAGAAGAAATGCCATGCGGTGCAGAGATGCAAGAGATTGAACTTCACTGAGTTCGCCCTATTAGTTTGCACTATATAGATCAATGTTTTTTCTGTGATACAATCAACATTATATTAGACCCTTTTAAATGCAACAAACCAAAACAAATATAACTTTGCAAGATTGAGTCTGTGATTTTGTTGTAGGCAGAGCCAGAGCGCAACGGAGTAGAAATATATTGGCAGGGGTAGCCCAACAGCAGTCTTCCAATCACCTGCAAGTGAATGTTTCAATTCAGTTCAGATCAGAGCCTTGTGTGCACATTTGTTGATATTCTTTTCTAGTTTATTAGCCCAGTTATAGATAAGTAAACTGTATGTCAGAAATGGGGAGTAACTGCTTCCTACAAGAGCACAAAACGTGTAGTCCACATTTCAAGCTGTCTTTGAATAGCTAAAAAGGTTATGTCTTATTTAAAGGGGCAGTGTTGTAGTTTGAGACAGGCTTGAATATGCAAATAAGCCAATAGGCAGAGGGGTAGCCTACATTGTCTAATTCTCTCTATGGTAATAATAATAACTTTTATTTTGTGAAGTGGTTTCTTGTATCATACAATTTTTGTAATGGGAAACTGATACAAATAAACAACTGATACAAATAAACAATCAAAGGTCAAACAATTCACACAATAAAGTAAGGAAAGTGCAAGAATTGACGGGAGACAGTTGAGCACATTCTGGAGAGCTGAGTGCATGCATTCTGGAGAGACACAGTCGACCTAAGCCACACACCCATCCCATTCTTCTTCTCAACATTTGAAATTATACTCAAGACATAATCTTCACAAATATTTTATGCTTTTCACTGACAACTCAATAATCAGCTAGGCCTATTGCCACGTGGGCTTCCTAAATGGGCATAGGCCTATAGGCCTTTTTTGTGAAGAAGCTAATGATCCTCTGTGGCTAAGTCATGCTCTCTGGTGTATTTTGAATGATTTCATTTAGACAGGAGTAATTATATAATTTATTCTTTTAGGGGAAGCCAGCATATGAACAGTGCACTGTGTACATCAAATCAAATGACATTTCTTTATAAAGCTCTTCTTACATCAGCTGATGTCACAAAGTGCTGTACAGAAACCTAGCCTAAGACCCCAAACAGCAAGCAACCCGGGGCGCCAACCCGGACAGGAAGAGCACATCAGTGACTCAACCCACTCAAGTGACGCACCCCTCATAGGGACGGCATGGAAGAATACCAGTAAGCCAGTGACTCAGCCCCTGTAATAGGGTTAGAGGCAGATAATCCCAGTGGAGAGAGGGGAACAGGCCAGGCAGAGACAGCAAGGGTGGTTAGTTGCTCCAGTGCCTTTCCGTTCAACTTCACACTCCTAGGACAGACTACACTCAATCATAGGATCTACTGAAGAGATGAGTCTTCAATAAAGATTTAAAGATTGAGACCGAGTCTGCGTCTCTCACATGGATAGGCAGACCATTCCATAAAAATGTATCGCTATAGGAGAAAGCCCTACCTCCAGATGTTTGCTTAGAAATTCTAGGGACAGTAAGGAGGCCTGCGTCTTGTGACCGTAGCGTACATGTAGGTATGTACGGCAGGACCAAATCAGAAAGATAGGTAGGAGCAAGCCCATGTAATGCTTTGTAGGTTAGCAGTAAACCCTTGAAATCAGCCCTTGCCTTAACAGGAAGCCAATGCAGAGAGGCTAGCACTGGAGTAATATGATCAAATATTTTGTACTAGTCAAGATTCCAGCAGCCATGTTTAGCACTAACTGAAGTTTATTTAGTGCTTCATCCAGGTAGCCGGAAAGTAGAGCATTGCAGTGGTCTAACATAGAAGTGGCAAAAGCATGGATTAATTTTTCTGCATCATTTTTGGACAAAAAGCTTCAGATTTTTGCAATTTTACGTAGATGGAAAAAAGCTGTCTTGATATGTTCATCAAAAGAAAGATCAGGGGTCCTTCACAGTTATATTTGAGACAACTGTACAACCATCAAGATTAATTGTCAGACTCAACAGAAGATCTCTTTGTTTCTTGGGACCTAGAACAAGCATATCTGTTTTGTCCAAGTTTAAAAGTAGAAAATTTGCCGCCATCCACGTCCTTATGTCTGAAACACAGGCTTCCAGGGAGGGCAATTTTGGGGCTTCACCATGTTTCATCGAAATGTACAGCTGTGTGTCATACGCATAACAGTGAAAGTTGTCATTTGGAAACATAATGTTATCACCAAGAGGTCAAATATATAGTGAAAACAATAGTGGTCCTAAAATGGAGCCTTGAGGAACACTGAAATTTCAGTTGATTTGTCAGAGGACAAACCATCCACAGACACAAACTGATATCTTTCCAACAGATAAGATCTAAACCAGGCCAGAATTTGTCCGTGTAGACCAATTTGGGTTTCCAATCTCTCCAAAAGAATGTGGTGATTGATGGTATCAAAAGCAGCACAAGTTCTAGGAGCACGAGGACAGATGCAGAGCCTCGGTCTGACGCCATTAAAAGGATATTTACCTTCACAAGTGCAGTCTCAGTGCTATGATGGGGTCTAAAACCAGACTGAAGTGTTTCATATACATTGTTTGTCTTCAGGAAGGCAATGAGTTGCTGTGCAATAGCTTTTTCAAACTTCTTTGAGAGGAATGGGAGATTCGTTATAGGCCGATAGTTTTAAAATATTTTATGGGTCAAGGTTTGGCTTTTTCAAGAAAAGCTTTATTACTGCCACTTTTAGTGAGTTTGGTACACATCCGGTGCATAGAGAGCCGTTTATTATGTTCAACATAGGAGTGCCAAGCACAGGAAGCAGCTCTTTCAGTAGTTTAGTTGGAATAGGGTCCAGTATGCAGCTTGAAGGTTTAGAGGCCATGATTATTTTTATCAATGTGTCAATAGATATAATACTAAAAAACTTGAGTGTCTCCCTTGATCCTAGGTCCTGACAGAGTTGTGCAGACTCAGGACAACTGAGCTTTGGAGGAATTCCAGATTTAAAGAGGAGTCCGTAATTTGCTTTCTAATGATCATGATCTTTTCCTCAAATATTTTCATGAATTTATAACTGCTGAAGTGAAAGCCCTCCTCTCTTGGGGAATGCTGCTTTTTAGTTAGCTTTGCGACAGTATCAAAATGTAGGATCCTTCTTATTTTCCTCAATTAAGTTGGAAAAATAGGATGATCGAGCAGCAGTGAGGGCTCTTCGATACTGCACGGTATTGTCTTTCCAAGCTAGTCGGAAAACTTTCAGTAATGTCTTTCCAAGCTAGAAGACTTCCAGTTTGGTGTAGCACCATTTCCGTTCCAATTTTCTGGAAGCTTGCTTCAGAGCTTGGATATTTTCTGTATACCAGGGAGCTAGTTTCTTCTGACAAATGTTTTTAGTTTTTAGGAGTGTGACTGCGCCTAGGGTATTGCGCAAAGTTAAATTGAGTTCCTCAGTTAGGTGGTCCTTGGGTAGGTGGAGGGAGTCTGGAAGGGCATCTAGGAACCTTTGGGTTGTCTGAGAATTTATATCATGACTTTTGATGATCCTTGGTTGGGGTCTGAGCAGATTATTTGTTGCGATTGCAAACTTAATAAAATGGTGGTCTAATAGTCCAGGATTATGAGGAAAAACATGCCAACTTTCCTTTCCAATTCACAAGTGGCTGCCTGAAACCAGAGATCTGTATATAATGACAAGATGCTCATGTCTCCACCCAAATAATGTGAGTTGTTGTCCCAAAGGCGGGAAGGCATGTGACAAATTTCGGTCTGCATATTTTTTTTATATATATATTTTTTTCACCTTTATTTAACCAGGTAGGCAAGTTCAGAACAAGTTCTCATTTACAATTGCGACCTGGCTAAGATAAAGCAAAGCAGTTCGACACATACAACGACACAGAGTTACACATGGAGTGAAACAAACATACAGTCAATAATACGCTATAAACAAGTCTATATATGATGTGAGCAAATGAGGTGAGATAAGGGAGGTAAAGGCAAAAAAGGCCATGGTGGCAAAGTAAATACAATATAGCAAGTAAAACACTGGAATGGTAGATTTGCAATGGAAGAATGTGCAAAGTAGAAATAAAAATAATGGGGTGCAAAGGAGCAAAATAAATAAATTAATTAAATACAGTAGGGAAAGAGGTAGTTGTTTGGGCTAAATTATAGGTGGGCTATGTACAGGTGCAGTAATCTGTGAGCTGCTCTGACAGTTGGTGCTTAAAGCTAGTGAGGGAGGTAAGTGTTTCCAGTTTCAGAGATTTTTGTAGTTCGTTCCAGTCATTGGCAGCATAGAACTGGAAGGAGAGGCGGCCAAAGAAAGAATTGGTTTTGGGGGTGACTAGAGAGATATACCTGCTGGAGCGTGTGCTACAGGTGGGAGATGCTATGGTGACCAGCGAGCTGAAATAAGGGGGTACTTTACCGAGCAGGGTCTTGTAAATGACATGGAGCCAGTGGGTTTGGCGATGAGTATGAAGCGAGGGCCAGCCAACGAGAGCGTACAGGTCGCAATGGTGGGTAGTATATGGGGCTTTGGTGACAAAACGGATTGCACTGTGATAGACTGCATCCAATTTGTTGAGTAGGGTATTGGAGGCTATTTTGTAAATGACATCGCCAAAGTCGAGGATTGGTAGGATGGTCAGTTTTACAAGGGTATGTTTGGCAGCATGAGTGAAGGATGCTTTGTTGCGAAATAGGAAGCCAATTCTAGATTTAACTTTGGATTGGAGATGTTTGATATGGGTCTGGAAGGAGAGTTTACAGTCTAACCAGACACCTAAGTATTTGTAGTTGTCCACGTATTCTAAGTCAGAGCCGTCCAGAGTAGTGATGTTGGACAGGCGGGTAGGTGCAGGTAGAGATCGGTTGCGTTTAGTTTTACTTGTATTTAAGAGCAATTGGAGAACACGGAAGGAGAGTTGTATGGCATTGAAGCTTGCCTGGAGGATTGTTACCACAGTGTCCAAAGAAGGGCCAGAAGTATACAGAATGGTGTCATCTGCGTAGAGGTGGATCAGAGACTCACCAGCAGCAAGAGCGACCTCATTGATGTATACAGAGAAGAGAGTCAGTCCAAGAATTGAACCCTGTGGCACCCCCATAGCTGAATAATACATTACAGCTGAATAATACATTACAATACCTCTCATAAACTGTCATATGTAGCTTTCAATAGTTATGAGTCATGGCATGAGATGTAATAAAACTTTATTATAATGGGTGTTAAAAAAGACTTCATCATATCAGGCGCAGAAGAGCAAGATCAGGCACAGGAGAGCAAGAATTCCAAGAAGGGCATTTAATTTACTGGTCCACCAGCACAACAGGTACCACAAAAGCAGCCACAAGAAAACAGGAATGCAGTCTAGAAAAAAAAACAGAGGAAACACACTCCTCTACTAAATGAACGTGCGGGAAAAACCTGCTTAACAGTAAAAAAACGCAACCCAAACCAACGACAGTAACACAAACAACCCCGCACAAAACCTAGCGGGTAGGGCGAGATTAAATACCTCACTGATTAGGTAAACCAGACACAGGTGAACACAAAACAGACAAAACCAAACGAAAAAGAAAAGGGATCGGTGGCAGCTAATAGGCCGGCGACGACAACCGCTGAGCGCCGCCCCCCGATGCGCGGCTCCAGGAGTGCGCCGACGCCGGCCTCACTCAGCAGAGATGAGTCCAAGATGTCCCCCACCAGCCCCCAGCACCTCTCCTCCGAACCGTACCCCTCCCAATCCACGAGGTACCAGATGCCTAGAATCCAGGATGGAACGTACCGTGTACGCCTGGGCCCCCTCGATGTCCAGGGGGGGCGGAGGGACCTCCCGCACCTCAACGTCCTGCAGTGGACCAGCTACCACCGGCCTGAGGAGAGACACATGAAATAAGGGGGAGCTGTAACCTATAACACAACTTGTTTATTCTCCTCAATACTTTAACCTCTCTAGGGTAGGGGGCAGCATTCAGAATTTTGGATGAAAAGCATACCCAAATTAAACCGCCTACGACTCGGACCCAGAAGATATGATTCACATATAACTGGTAGATTTGGATAGAAAATACTCTAAAGTTTCCAAAACTGTTAAAATAGTGTCTGTGAGTATAAAATAGTGTCTGTGAGTATAACAGAACTGATCAGGCAGTATTTTTTTTGTTGGTTTTGTAGTTTTCTATTCAATGCCATTACAGTATCCATTGACTTAGGACTCAATTTGCAGTTCCTATGTCTTCCACTAGATGTCAACAGTCTTTAGAAATTGAGGGAGTAAGATCAGTCTGAAAGAGTGGACCCTGACGTGTCACAGAGTTTTTTCATGCGCAATCCCGAGAGTGTGCATTTCTTGTTTACCTTTTATAGTGATGACGTTATTGTCCAGTTGAAATATTATAGATCATGTAGGCTAAAAACAACCTGAGGATTGAATATAACATCGTTTGACATGTTTCTATGAACTTTACGGATACATTTTGGATTTTTTTGTCTGCCTGTTTTGACTGCGTTTGAGCCTGTGGATTACTGAAGAAAACGCGCAAACAAAACTGAGGTTTTTGGATATAAATATACTTTATCGAACAAAAGGAATATTTATTGAGTAAATGAATGTCTTCTGAGTGCCACCATATGAAGATCATCAAAGGTAAGGGATTAATTGTATCTCTATTTCTGAGTTTTGTAACGCTTCTGCTTGGCTGGCTACTGTTTGTAATAATTTGTCAACTGGGCTAGCTACTGTTTGTAATAATTTGTCAAAATTAGCTAGCTAGCGCTAGCAGATTGCTAGATACCTAGCCATTGGTGGGTTGACAAAATGTTGCAATTGCAACATCTACTAGCTAGATACTCAGTTCCCTGATTAATTAGCCATTTCTTCATAATATAGTCTTTGTTAATGTAGCCTGCACAGCATCTTCCTTTTTTCACAGCTGTCACAAATCATGTTGTGCACCATGCAATGTTGATTTTGTTGTCCATTTTCTTTCAACATTGTTTTTTTGGCAAGTTGGTGGTATTATTGTGTCCTTAACCTCATAACCTCTCCAGGATCGGTGGGTCCCCCACGGACGGTTGAGCTAACGTAAACTAATGAGATTAGCATGAGGTTGTAAGTAACAAGAACATTTCCCAGGACATAGACATATCTGATATTGGCAGAAAGCTTGAATTCTTGTTAATCTAACTGCGCTGTCCAATTTATAGTAGCTATTACAGTGAAATAATACCATGTTATTGTTTGAGGAAAGTGCACAGTTATGAACTTGAAAAGTTATTAATAAACCAATTAGGCACACATGGGTACTCTTGATACAAAATTTTGAACAAAAATGTATCTTGCATTTCAAAGATGATGGTACAAAAAGAACAGAAGCATGGTTTTTGCTTTGTATTATCTTTTACCAGATCTAATGTGTTATATTCTCCTACATTAATTTCACATTTCCACAAACTTCAAAGTGTGGAAGAATATGCATATCCTTGCTTCAGGTCCTGAGCTACAGGCAGTTAGATTTGGGTATGTCATTTTAGGCAAAAATTGAAAAATAGGGGCGGATCCTAAAAAACACCTCAAATTAATGTCACTTTACTTGAGGTGTCCGAGCACACTCTATAAGAGCATATGCCATTGTTGTGATGCCCATCATTCCATTCAATTTAATAATGTGACACAGAGGTTGGTAAATTACATAATACCCTGTTATAACATCTCGTATGTTGACTCTTATGTAGTATATAATAACATATTACATAAGTTATCATGTAGACTGTGTAATATCAGTTGTTATTAACAGGATGAACAGTTGTTTTTAAACAAACATTATAACCACTTTTACAACATCTCATGCCGTGACTCATAACCATTTAAAACTACTTCTGACAGCGTCTGACAAAAGTTGTGTTGTGTAGCTATTATAAATGCTTTATGAATGCATGCATAAGGACACAACGTAAATTGTTACTCAATGTATTACAGGTGCAGTACAGCTGTTTTAAATTCAATATCAAACCATTTTTGTGTAACAATAAAGTCACAACTGTTTTCAATTCAAATTGTCAATTTTATTTTTAAATAACAAGATCCAGGCCAATCAGTCCTTTCGGTCCTTTTTCCACAAATGTACTCATATAGAAAAAACAACTTTGATTTTCAGTTTCTATTAGTCACTGGCATAAAGTTGTCTTGTTTCATTGTTTACGTGTGATTCAGGTTAGGCGTCAATCCCAATTGAAGTCAGTCAATTTAGGAAGCAAACTGCATTTACAATTCAAAATAACTCAAAAGGAGAAGCTAATTAATCAATCAATGAATTCAATCACTGCTGTGATCTCTTCCCAACATTGTGTAAGTAGCCCTCTCACGTTTTGAGAAATACCATAGTACCAGCAACTAACACAATCTAATTGTTACACTTACAGTGCATTCAGAAAATAGTCATACCTCTTGACTTATTCCACATTGTGTTGTGTTACAGCCTGAATTCAACATGTATTAAATGGATTGTTTATTCTCATACTACACACAATGCCCTATAATGACACAGTGAAAACATGTTTTTAGAAATGTTATCAAATTTATTTAAAATGAAATACAGAAACATATCATTGACATTAGTATTCACACCCCAGAGACAATACGTGTTAGATTCACCTTTGGCAGTGATTACAGCTGTGAATCTTTCTGGGTAAGTCTCTAAGAATTTTGCACACCTGGATTGTACAATATTTGCCCATTATTCTTTCCAAAATGTTTCAAAGCTCTGTCAAATTGGGTGTTGATCATTGCTAGACAATCATTTTCAAGTCTTGCCACAGATTTTCAAGCAGATTTATGTCAAAACTGTAACTAGGCCACTCAGGAACATTCACCGTCTTCTTGGTAGATTTGGCCTTGTGTTT
The DNA here is from genome assembly GCF_021184085.1 of Oncorhynchus gorbuscha. NCBI lineage: Eukaryota > Metazoa > Chordata > Actinopteri > Salmoniformes > Salmonidae > Oncorhynchus > Oncorhynchus gorbuscha. The sequence goes on along the minus strand of NC_060190.1, from coordinate 26,405,709 downwards.
TAGGTTATTGTCCTGCTGAAAGATGAATTTATCTCCCAGTGTCTGGTGGAAAACAGACTGAACCAGGTTTTCCTATAGGATTTTGCCTGCTCTTAGCTCTATTCTGTTTATTTTTTATCCTGAAAAACTCCCCAGTCCTTAACCATTACAAGAATACCCATAACATGATGCAGCCACTATGCTTTAAAATATGGAGAGTGGTACGCAGTAATGCATTGTATTGTATTTGCCCCAATCATAACACTTTGTATTCCGGACAAAAAGTGAATTGACAACCTCCTGGGTGGTGCTGTGGTTTAGGGCACTGTATCACAGTGCTAGCTGTGCCACCAGAGACTCTGGGTTTGCATCCAGGCTCTGTCGCAGCCGGCCGTGACCGGGAGGTTCATGGGGCGACGCACAATTGGCCTAGCGTCGTCTGGGTTAGGGAGGGTTTGGCCGGTAGGGACATCCTTGTCTCATCGTGACTCCTGTGGCGGGCCGGGCGCAGTGCACGCTAACCAGGTCGCCAGGTGCACAGTGTTTCCTTTGACACATTGGTGCTTCTGGGTTGGATGCGTGCTGTGTTAAAGAAGCTGGTTGGGTTGTGTTTCAGAGGACGCTAGGCTTTTGACCTTTGTCTCTCCCGAGCATGTACGGGAGTTGTAGCGATGGTAACTACTAACTATTGGATACCATGAAAGGGGGGTAAAAAGTGAATCGACCACATTTATTGCAGTATTACTTTAATGCGTTTTTACAAAAAGGATGCATGTTTTTGAATATTTTTATTCTGTAAAGGATTCCTCCTTTTCACTCTGTCAATTAGGTTAGTATTGCGGAGTAACTACGTTGTTGATCCATCCTCAGTTTTCTCCTATCACAGCCATTAAACTCTGCAACTGTTTTAAAGTCAGCATTGGCCTCAGAGTGAAATCCCTGAGCGGTTTCCTTCCTCTCCAGCAACTGAGTTATTAAGGACGCATTTGTCTTTGTAGTGACATTGGTGTATTGATACACCATCCAAAGTTAAAATAATAGTTTTACCATACTCAAAGGGATATTCAATGTCTGATTTTTTTTACCCATCTACGTGCCCTTCTTTGTGAGGCATTGGAAAACTTCCCTGGTCTTTTTGGTTGAATCTGTGTTTGAAATGCACTGCTCGACTGAGGGACCTTACAGATAATGGTATGTGTGGGGTACAGAGATGAGGTAGTTATTCCAAAGTAATCTTAAACATTATTATTGCAAACAGAGTGAGTCCATGCAACTTCATATGTGACTTGTCACTCACATTTTAACTCCTGAACTTATACTTACCATAACAAAGGGGTTCAATACATATTGACTCAAGATATTTCAGTTTTCAATTTAATGAATTCTTAAAATAAAAAAAACAACACAATTACACTTTGACATTATGGGGTATTGTGTGCATGCCTGTGGCAAAACAAATCTACATTTAAGTCATTTTGAATTCAGGCTGTAACACATCAAAATGTGGAAAATATCTATGGGTGTAATTCTGAAGGCACTATACACATCAATGATTTTTCTCCTTAATTGATGAGCCTATCCAGCATTGCTACTCCCTATATGCACTGGGCCTGTCCCATTCCCCAAAATATTTTACTATGAATGTTTTATTAAACGTTTTAGGTTCAAATAATTGGTCTTTTATTATTGAAACATGCTTTGTTGTCTCTGTGTAGTCCACGCCTGTACCATAGATCTCCCATCCTCCTCAATTTTTCAAATGACCAGACTTCACTGACACACACACACACGCACACAAAGACACACACACAATTGTGTTTTGTGAACTCAAATCTGAACCTATGTATATGATGTCTTACTGCCCTCTTCCTCGAGCCTGTTTGGAGGAAAGTACGAAGGGCACACGCAGGAGGGAAGAAGTCAAGTTATTTCTCTTTCCTTTCTTTGGAACAATGTCAAACAAAAGTGCAAGAGCGAGAGGGTATATTGATAGAGAGGGGGGAGGGAATGAGAGCGAGAGTGTGGTATTATCTATTTGATACTTGCAGATATACAGATAAATACATTTCGCTTGTATTATATTCAAGTACTCCTTTGAAAAATGCATATTTTTTCGAAAATAACTTTCTCCCTTAAATCCTGTACTGGCCCATCTCAATCTCTGGCCATGTTTCAACAATTCTTATTCTTACCAAAGTTTCATATTCTCACAACCCCAAGCTTATTGTTAACTCTTCTCATAATCTTCAATTCACGTTGGGTATGTGTACATTATAATAAACACGATTTTTGTGAATAGTCCGATTAATATAGCAGTTTGATAAAAACTTTTACATGCTCGAAGAACGATTTCCCTAATCATTCTGTTTACATGGGAAGCCTATTTGATTTCGATGTCAGACATATAAAGTCTGAGTGTGAAAACTATTTCTAAGATGCATACTTTCAGTCTTTCCGAACTCTCTTCATTGGCACAAAAGAGAGAGGCTTGGGCAGCTGGTACACTTCCGGAATTCGGATAAAGGTGCTCACATGTCCAAATAATTTGAAAGATTGCTAAGAAAGGTGTTGTAATCGGTGTATGCTTACTTCGATTAAGACCTTATGCTAATTAAAATAAGTAAAGTAAGGTGTTTAAATGACTGATGCCATACTCAGCCTACTGCCATAATCAGTTTAATATCAAATTATTAGTGTGAATGACGTGCTTGATAATATAAAATCAATACATAAAGCATCGTACTGGGCTTGGCTCTTGCGTTTGTGCTCACCAAAACACTTTTATTGCTAACCCTAACCATTAGCTTGTGACCCATGTTCTGTCTATCAGGCCGCTAATTCTGCCAGCTGAACCGCTAACCATCGCAAAAACAAAAGTTGATTTAAAAACTGTATGTAGTTCGAGGCTCTCTCGACCTTGAAAACTCTGAGGGGAAAGAATGTTATTCTGCCCCAAAAGAGGGCAACAAAAATAAAGAAACATCTATCTGATATCTGTATGCGTTCCAGACATTCTCCAGGAAACCACATGGTGGGTTTGCAGTAATGATATTTGGATGACTTGCATCAAGGGCATCCAACTTTCAATCTAGATAAGTAGACAGAGAATTAATAGAAAATGAGGAGAGGAAAAGGGACTTCTTTCTATAAGGCGTGCACACACACACACACACACACACACACACACACACACACACACACACACACACACACACACACACACACACACACACACACACACACACACACACACACACACACACACACACACACACACACACACACACACACACACACACACACACACACACACACACACACACACACACACACACACACACAGGATGGACAAGACGGGCAGACAGACGCAAACACAGAGTGTCATTCACAACATAAGGGTCCACACACAGGTAATGCATGAGTTTTACATTAGAGAGGAAATTGCATCATCATCAACTCAGCAGGCATACCCCAACTGGAACGTAAAATATAACACACTTCTGATTATGCCAAGGCACTTTCTCAGTAAAAAGTACAGTTGCATTTGGCGCGTAGACAGACTCCCATATCAGTATGCCCATAAGCTGTGTCTTAGTGGATTTCTGATACGAGGAGGCGTCCACCAGTTACCACCCTTTGTATTAATACCCCCTATACAGACAAAAATAAATGCTAATTCAGGGGGCTCTCCTCCTTGGCATTTGAGCCAATAAACCACGCTTTCTCCGCGCCTTCACTCTACATCTTCATCTGGTGCCCTTTATTGGTCCAGACCTCGCCCGAAGAACGCAGCAGGGCCAATGGCACGCTTCCAAGAAGCTGTCCTGGCCTGACCCGCTGACTGCGCAGCATGAACAGAAAAGAGGAGTGGTAACGAAGAATAGTGCACATTTCTAGCGGGTGTACTGTGGGGTAGGAAGGAGAATAAGGAAATACCCCCCCCCCCCACACTCAATTGTATTTTATTGATGGCACGAGCTTCGACTTCCAGGCCTTGCTTTCATACCTGGTAGCGGCTATGTAGACGCTTACTTGACATCTGATTTAAGGCACAAAATGTGTAGCAGCTGAAGGGTGGATCATGCATATTTTTAAAAAGGGCATAAAGTGGTCTTCCCTCGAGGGTAAGAAGTGAACTATGTTGTCACGCATATATACTGTACCTTGTAACATGCAGGCACATGTAATAGAAGTATATGAAGGCACAAAAGGAAGAGAGGATGCCCACACACCACCATATCTCATAGTCGTGAGTAGTGACAATGTCTCAAATCCTTTGATTTGACATTCCAGGAGGACTACTGTGAGAAATGATAGTCTGACATGTTGCGTGGTTGAAATGTCATTGTATGACTAATTGCATTGACAACTCCTCATGATAACAGTTGGACGATGAGCACCATGGCACAAAATAGCTGCCCATCTAAACCAAGTGGAAGGCGCACAGTGTACTAACCACGCTAAGATTAGAAGCTGCACGATTGCAATACATATTCGAGTTGTCATTTTTTGTTGTTATTGTATCTATTGCGTTCCAAACTTTATTGTTATTTTTATTTTTTACATTCTCCTATACAACAATGTGTGGGTCTCTATATTTGACCGTACCTTGTTGAAACCAGTGCACCTGTGACTGGTGCTGACAGGCCTACTAGGCTTAGGTCTATACAAACGCAGTGGGTATGAATGCTATGCTAGGAAAATACAGTTAAGATAATGCAACCACTACTGTACTGAGAACAACCAACCAACGGCCTCACCTAGAAGACGTTCTCCTCATCTAAGCCCTATAGGGGTCTAACACTTCACCCCTCACCAAACCGCACTTTCACGGCCTTATCAGTGCACAAGCAAGTGCCACCGGTTCATAAAAACACTGACAATTAACTGTCACAACGCTGACTGGATGCTCTGATAACCTTTTATTTTCCCCCCCCTGCACATACGCCATACATGCAATCTCTCTCTCTCCACTCCTAGAGAAAGGGGGATGTGGTGTGTGTGAAGGGGAGGACAGTGACCTGAAATCTCTTCTCAATGTACTTGGAACGTATTCTCTCAAATCACACAGCAGCATGATAGGCCTAACTGAGAAGCAACAAGGGGCATTATGTTGACCGAATGGCAGCAGCATTGAGTTAGAACAGCCCTGAAACGTGTACAATGCTTTTCAAGGGGAGCCATTGCAGTGGGTTTTCGTTTAGCCAACCCATTATAGCTAAGCTAGCACATTTTAAGCACAATGTACACACCTATTCCTCTGTTGAACTCAAAAGTTGAAAAAGAAGGGTCATAGGTTCAATGGGTTTAAAAAAAAAAAATCACAATAGGAAACACTACCCTCTACTGGAAAATAGATTAAATGATAGTAGGAGTACAGACAGTAGGACAAGGGGAATCAACAGATTCAGCCGTGGGCCAATGTTATGTTGAGAGGATGGTGGGTGGCTGGAATTGAATTACGAATCATTTGTAGACTGTATTTTGATCACAAGAAGCCCAAACAGATATGTTTGACTAAAACATAATCATTTCAAACCTTGCCTACATTTGTATACAATCACACATCTCTCTATTATGCGTGGGAATACTTGGGAACAGATTTCTTAAATTAAAATCACTAGGAGCTGATTTCCAGGTGTTTTTAGTCCTTTATGTCCAACAATGAAAATAAAAAAGATTACAACTTTTTTGGGGGGGGCTCATAAAACTTGGGGGGCCAAATGAGACCACTGGCCCACGGCCCCCAGTTGGGGAACCCTGCTGTAGGAGATAAAAACACACAACAGATACAGAACAAACACATCAGAAATTGAGGTTGTTTTAGAACATGGAAATATTTTTAACTGACACCAAAGCTCCAAAGCTTTGAAAAAAGTTCAACGTGTTTTAAAGTATTCCAGATATTGTATATATTTGATGTTTTTAGATAAAGCAACAACATAAAACGTTGTCGGACAGTAATTCAGTCGCCTTGCGGTCTTTCCTACGTCTTCCCATATGAATCTTCGATAAACCAAACACGCATCTCATCCGTTCCAAAAATACTTTACAGCAACCCGAAATGTGTATAATTATATAGACTATTAAATATTATTTCCCCACATTGTTGTGACATCATCAAAACACTGGTTAAAGTTCGTGCCACAAGCTTAGATCCACCGCTTGTACAGTATGTTACTCCACCACATGAGACAGTTCTCCCCGTTCGTTTTATAGATTTATCTCTGTAATTGTATTTGAGTTATATTGACTAGACTATTCACTCATGCAGCAGTGTCCAAGAACTGCTTAAACCTATCACATAAATGTTATGCGTACAATCAAGCTCAAACAGACAGAAACACAACACTATGCACAGTCGTTTATTATTTGATTTGCAAAACATCGGACAAAAATAACATGACATAAACACCCATTTATAATGTCTGTTGTAATAGAAGAAAAAAAAACATCTTAAAAAGAAATAAAAACAAAGAACACACATTGCAAGAAATTAGACAAATGACTTTGATAATTGCAGCCATATATAACGCTGACATCGACAGGCAGTAATTGATGGCATATTCATCCAAATGTACACATTGTGTTACAAAACAATACTGTAAGTGCTCTTGTTGTTTCTGTCTTTCCATCGAATGTGACGTGGTGCAGTGTCTTAAAAACAGGATTATTCATTTAACAAGCGAACATTTCTTTTTAGAAACAATTCTCAAACAACTCAATTTTCTTGCCAATAAAGACAGCTAAAGTAGAATCACCGTCGGTTGCTAGAATAATAGGTTATTAAGTAGTATTGACCAATCTTTGAAATAAGCCATCTTGAGAAACAATATATATATATTTTTTAATAGTTTTAACATACTTGAAAATGATACTTGGAAAAGTTGGCTTGCTAACTTTCTAATCCTGCTTCACGAAACACTCCAATCTTCCAAAGGTTCCTATAGGCACTCAACTCAGGCCCTGAAAGGCCACAGTGTCTGCTGGATGTCAATACCTACAGCTAATCGCTACTAATTCTGAACTCCTTTCACTCCCTGCATTGTACTCCAAAGTGTAGAGTGAGGAGCACATGGGAGCCAATTCCCAATTTTCTTTGGGAAAAAAGGAATTCTTTGTGAATGCAGGTAACTTTAAGGTACTTTTGAGTTAGCTTCTATCAATTTCATGTGTAGCAAGGTCTACATACACTACCGTTCAAAGGTTTGGGGTCACTTAGAAATGTCCTTGTTTTTGAAAGAAAAGCCATTTTTTGTCTATTAAAATAACATCAAATTGATCAGAAATACAGTGTAGACATTGTTAATGTTGTAAATGACTATTGGAGCTGGACACGGCTGATTTTTTACGGAATATCTACATAGGAGTACAGAGGCACATTATCAGCAACCATCACTCCTGTGTTCCATTGGCACGTTGTGATAGCTAATCCAAGTTTATCATTGTAAAACCCTTTTGGAATTATGTTAGCACAGCTGACAACTGGGGTGCTGATTAAAGAAGCAATAAAACTGTCCTTCTTTAGACTAGTTGAGTATCTGGAGCATCAGCATTTGTGGGTTCGATTACAGGCTCAAAATGGCCAGAAACAAATAACTTTCTTTTGAAACTTTTCAGTCTATTCTTGTTCTGAGAAATGAAGGCTATTCTATGCGAGAAATTGCCAAGAAACTGAAGACCTCGTACAACGCTGTGTACTACTCCCTTCACAGAACAGCACAAACTGGCCCTAACCAGAATAGAATGAGGAGTGGGAGGGCCCGGTGCACAACTGAGCAAGAGGACAAGTACATTAGAGTTTGAGAAACAGATGCCTCACAAGTCCTCAACTGGCAGCTTCATTAAATAGTACCCGCAAAACACCAGTCTCAACATCAACAGTGAAGAGCCGACACCAGGATGCTGGCTTTCTAGGCAGAGTTGCAAAGAAAAAGCCATATCTCAGACTGGCCAATAAAAATAAAAGATTAAGATAGGCAAAATAACTCAGACACTGGACAAAGTGTTATGGACAGACGAATCTAAGGTTGAGGTGTTCGGATCACAAAGAAGACAATTCGTGAGACTCAGGAAAAGTGAAAAGATGCTGGAGGAGTGCTTGACGCCATCTGTCAAGCATTGTGGAGGCTATATGACGGTCTGGGTGTGCTTTGGCGGTGGTAAAGTGGGAGATTTGTACAGGGTAAAAGGGATCTTGAAGAAGGAAGTTTATCACTCCATTTTGCAATGCCATGCCATACCCTGTGGACGGCGCTTAATTGGAGCCAATTTCGTCACAGGACAAGGACCCAAACCACAGCTCCAAGCTATGCAAGAACCATTTCAGGAAGAAGCAGTCAGCATGAATTCTGTCTATAATGGAGTGGCCAGCACAGTCACCGGATCTCAACCCTATTGAGCTGTTGTGGGAGCAGCTTGACCGTATGGTACGTAAGAAGTGCCCATCAAGCCAATCCAACTTCAGGAAGCATGGGGTGAAATCAACAAATTGACAACTAGAATACCAAAGGTCTGCAAGGCTGTAATTGCTGCAAATGGAGGATTCTTTGACGAAAGCTACGTTTTGAAGGACACAATTATTATTTCAATTGAAAAATCATTCATTCTAACCGTGTCAACGTCTTGACTATATTTCCTATTCATTTTGCAACTCATTTCATGTATGTTTTCATGGAAAACAAGGACATTTCTAAGTGAACCCAAACTTTTGAACGGCAGTGTACCTCCAATAGCTAGCATGACGACTGATTATCAAACTGGCAGATTTTTTTCCTAGACACATTTGGTCTTTTCATTTTTAAAAGTTGTTTGAAAACAAATGGTCAAAATTGAGAGAGTTAGTTGGAAAGATAGCAGGGACCATTGCCAAAACGTATTCAAAAACAGTACTCAAAAGATATTAAAGCAGTTACTCAACATCTTCAATTGGCACTAACTGTCGGGCAGGGTAGAATTTTTTTTTTTTTTTTTGCCCACGCTACAGACTGCTATATAGGTCCACTAATACAGGACTTGTAAAGGCCTACATTTGTTAAACAAAAACAACAACAAAAACGTTTTCATAATGTAATTCCGATATTTCCGGAGGTACTGTAGCGCCGCTACTTCCCGCGGCTGTGGTAGCTGGCGATTAACATTACACTGATCAATTAAAGCGGTTGAATGAAAGTTTATAGATGGGCATCAACTTCCTCAAGTCCACATTGTTCAAATAGGAACTTGCCCCATGTGTGCTTTTCTAGAACCAGCTTGCCCTAGCTTCAGACCAACCTAAACTACTCAGCTTTACAAAAACTACACAACACGACACTGTGGCCTCCTATGTCCTGGTTAGCATATTTATGCTGGGTGATACTCAACCGTGCCAATGGTAGTAAGAACAACAACATTCACATCAACCTGTGATGTTCTTGATAAAAGCAGCATTAAATGGATACTGAGGGTTGTCCTCTCAGAACTTTTGCCCTTTCCTGAAAATCTGAAGATCTATATGGAATAGTCTACTCTAAAAATGTGGGCTGGGGCATAAGAGTGGAGAAAATGAGCTGAGAGAAGGAGGGAAGGAGAGAGAGAAGAGATGGATTGGGGAAAGGGGACAGAGTGAGAGACATCTAGTGAGGGCAAAGACCATTCCAACTGTGCCAAGAGGAGCAGACACTCCAACTCTCCGGCCGAAACCATATGACTCATGACCTCTCTATACAGAGGTGACAGTTAAGTCTCTGGCTGCGTTTCATTCCAGGATGTTGCTCCCTCCCCTCTGTCCTTCAATGAAAGCCGAATATGGCGGAAACCAGGTGCAGGTATTTCTTACATTGTTGTGTCAGACGTGCGATATGCGAGTGAACTAAGAAAAAAAAGGGAGGAAACCACGTATTAGAATGAAACGCAACCCCGGCCAACCCAAACCCAGCCTGGAATCCCATTGGTCAGAATGCAGGCACAATTAAACCACAACCCCTGGTGGGTGTTTGTGCGTTACTTCAAAAATGCAATGCTTTTAGTTGAAAAATACTTTACAAAAAAAATAAAAAATACCAATGACTTCATTAGCTGTATAGTCTCCCAGTCTGCATGATGAGACATCTTTGAGGTAATCAAAGTGTTTCATTAGACAACAATAAATACCAACACATATTACAAAAGTAAAAACAGAGGCAACTGCTTTAATGCTAAAGCATAATCTGTAGCTAAAAGAGGTAGATCATTGTTGTGTACATCCATTGTGGACACTCCTTTTAATGTTTGAAGAAGAACAAAATAAAAATCTACACGTCAAAATCAACGGTACTGTGTATCAATCCCTGTCACATTCAAAACGTTTATTGAAAGGCAATCTCACTCAATCAAAACGATTCATATAATGTTCTTTAAAAATAAAATAAAAATAAAAAAAAATCTATTTGTAAATTGAATTTCGAATCGTTTTTCAAACTGGATTTGTAATGGTAATTGCTTTGTACAACCTTTATACATAAGAACTTCAAAAATGAGACTGTTAAGCTAGCTGATGCTGGTGTACCATGGGCTGTAATGTGGGCATACACCCTCTGTTTGACATAGAAAAATAAACAAGACAAGAAAAGACATAGCCTACTGTATTAAACTCAACATTTCTAGTTGAATTTCATTTAATAAATGGTTCTTAAAAGGTAACTGACAAAATAAAGGGAACACCAACAAAGTGTCTTAATAGGGCGGTGGACTGCTACGAGACACCAGAACAGCTTCAATGGTCCTTGGCATAGATTCTCCCAGTGTCTGGAACTCTATTGGAGTGATGCGACACCATTCTTCTACGAGACATTCTGTTGATGGTGGTGTAAAATGATGTCTCAGGCGCCGCTCCAGAATCTCCCATAAGTGTTCAAATGGGTTGAGATCCGGTGACTGAGACACACAGAACCTTTAAACCCCCTATGCTCCTTAAAGACCCCCCTCTTTCAAAGTCACTAAGATCTTTTCTTCTAGCCATGGTAGCCAAAATAATGGGTAAATGGGCATTTTTATGCATGATCCTAAGCACGATGGGATGTTAATTGCCGAACTCATCTTGGAACCACACCTGTGTGGAAGCTCCTGCTTTCAATGTACTTTGCATCCCTCATTTGCTCAAGTGTTTCCTTTATTTTGGCAGTTACCTGTATGTTCCAGTTCGGAGTTCGCTAAAAATGTCAGAGCTAAAATTGAGACATTCTAAGTCGATGAATGAAAATGAAAAATGCTTAATTTGGATTACTGATCAAAAATCTATAGAAAGGAACATTCAGAGTTTGCTCGTCCTTACCGTAGTTAATGCTATTGAACAGCTTATTAGGTGAAAAGTCTAAAGTTTATATCAATGGTCATAAAGCCACTTCAGGCCTTTTCTTCATCAAGCGTTTTGGAATATCCCCTCCGTGTGACTGGATATTGAGCAGCTATAACTGTGCAAACCAGATGCGAGCGAGAGAGACCTCTCCTTACCCTGTACTTCTTTAAAGGGGAGATTTGTGACAACATCCCGCCCTGTGGCACTTACATGATACCCAAGCCTTTATACATACATACCGAAAATCAATACTGTATATCTATATCTCATCAACTGAAAACAATCAACTCTCTTTATGTACACACAGAGATATGCATGAAAGGAAATGAAAAACCAAAACCGCCCAAAATGCACAAGTCATCTAACAACCGTAACCTCGCAACACACCCTAACCTTCACCAAACTGACATGAACACGAGTGGTACTGAGTAAAAAGGAATCATGTAGCCTACCATCACCTTAATGAAACACATCCCGAGAAAGAGGAACTTGTCAATCAACAGCATGAACTAAAATAATTCCACGAATCATCAGGTGCCTATGTCAGTGAATTCCTAACACTAGGTATTTAGTGTGTTTTGCAAAACAATATCCCTTTATACAACTTCTATAGCTTAATAGATAAAAATCCACTAAATTATTTTTTCTGCAGTCATTCAATGGAACATTTGCTATGGTGGCTGGGAGGGGACATAACAAAATAATGAATGACTGTCAATAAGGGGGAGAGTGAGGGAGTAGGTTGTGGTCCACTATCTGACGTCTAATGTTAATGTTGATGTTTTAAAGCAATGACAAGGTTTACTGTATGCTAAGAACACAATGTTCTGATTACGTTCCTTCAACAGTAGGAAGACAGAGTCCTTGTTTTCCCCCACGTCCTGCAAGAAGACCACAAAATAGCACTCTCTGCAGCCTATAGTGATGATGTCATAACTAAGTGCCACAGTAGTTTCTGTTTGGCCAATCACGAGTCCAGTTGAAGCAGAAGTGGCACTCGCGTACAGGGACTGAAGGACAGGATGTACAATAGAGCGCCGTCTACCTTGACTCACGCAATCCATTTACCCTCTTTTTGACTTTTGAATTTCCCCAGATGATGTCAGTGTCTTAGCTTCGAGGCCACAGCTATAGGCTGACATAATTGAAACATTCCAGGAAGTCAATGTGTCATGCCCATTAAAACAGAAGGAGATACTAAAGGCGCCGGGGAGAAGTAACCCCTAGGTATAGATCTAGGCTCAGCTTCTCCCTTCCCCAATCCTAAACTTAACCATTAGTGGGGGAAATGACCCAAGGTCAGCATATAAGGGCAACTTCACAATTAACCAAGATATCGCTATAGCCTCTTCGGACAGTTTCCGGCACACAGATTTGGGTAAGCCTAGACCTGGACTAAACATGAATTTAATAAAAATGTGTCCAGGGAAAGCGGTCCCCAGTGTCCATTCACTTGTTTTACAATATCATATACATGTAGGTCATTTTGAACACTGGAGCAGGTGACATGACATTAAATGTGGTCAACAGGTGCTCCCTAAAAACCTTTAAGGTCTCTGTCGGGTAGCCGTAATAGTTCATAATAAGGGATTGGAATGAAGTGCTTTACATTGTATGGGTGAACTCACCTAATCCACACAGCCAATGTGTTGCACACCCTTGGGTGACCTTACACACGGTTCTTGCATGGACAGGGGAATGAAGAGATCGAAAGCATATGAGTTGGTTCTACTTTATACAAGTACAATAGCATATCTGAGCCATAGAAATAACATATTAGATATATCAATTGTGTATCTACAGCCCAATGAAATCAATAGCTACTAATGAATACGAGCCACATTTCTTTAAACTGGCTTTTTTTGTATTTCTCTCCCTCTATATGGCTTATATTAGAGAGCAGCACTGTATATTCAGCTTGTATAACATCCATTTTCTCCCAAATGACTAACCAAAGTAAAGGCGCCAACCACCCATCGACGACACAATCTTAGCCAATGCGTCAATCAATCACTCACCCACACCCAAACATATATAGATTCATCTATATACATATATATATATAAGTAGAAAAGTTTGGACACACCGACTCATTCCAGGGGTTTTCTTTATTTGTACTATTTTCTACATTGTAGAATAATAGTGAAGACATCAAAACTATGAAATAACACATATGGAATCATGTAATAACCAAAAAAAGTGTTTAAAAAAAATCAAAATATATTTTAGATGTTAGTTTCTTCAAAGTAGCCACCCTTTGCCTTGATGACAGCTTTGCACACTCTTGGCATTCTCTCAGCCAGCTTCATGAGGTAATCACCTAGAATGGATTTCAATTAACAGGTGTGCTTTGTTAAAAGTTAAATTGTGGAATTTCTTTCCTTCTTAATGTGTTTGAGCCAATCAGTTGTGTTGTGACAAGGTAGGGGTGGTATACAGAAGATAGCCCTATTTGGTAAAAGACCAAGTCCATATTATGGCAAGAACAGCTCAAATAAGCAAAGAGAAATGACAGTCCATCATTACTTTAAGACAAGAACTTTGAAAGTTTCTTCAAGTGCAGTTGCAAAAACCATCAAGGGCTATGATGAAACTGGCTCTCATGAGGACTGTCACAGGAAAGGAAGACTCAGAGTTACCTTTGCTGCAGAGGATAAGTCCAATTCGAGGTAACTTCACCTCAGATTGCAGCCCAAAATAATGCTTCGTGCTTCAAGTAACAGACACATCTCAACATCAACTGTTTAGAGGAGACTGCGTGAAATCAGGCCTTTATGGTCAATTTGCTGCAAAGAAACCGCTGCTAAAGGAAACCAATAAGAAAAAGAGACTTGCTTGGGCCAAGAAACATGAGCAATTGACATTAGACCGGTGGAAATCTGTTCTTTGGTCTGATTAGGCCAAATTTTAGATTTTTGGTTCCAATCGCCGCGTCTTTGTGAGACATAGAGTAGGTGAACGGATGATCTCCGCATGTGTGGTTCCTACAGTGAAGCATGGAGGAGGAGGTGTGATGGTGTGGGAGTGCTTTGCTGGTGACATTGTCAGTGATTTAGTTAGAATTCAGGACATACTTAACCTGCATGGCTACCACAGAATTGTGCAATGATACATCATCCAATCTGGTTTGCCCTAAGGGACTATCATTTGTTTTCCAACAGGACAATGACCCAAAACACACCTACAGGCTGTGTAAGGGCTATTTGACCAAGGAGAGTGATGGAGTGTTGCATCAGATGACCCGGCCTCCAGAATCACCTGACCTCAACCTAATTGAGATTGGAATGAGTTGGACCGCAGAGTAAAGGAAAAGCAGGCAACGAGTGCTCAGCATATGTGGGAACTCCTTCAAGACTGTTGGATAAGCATTCCTCATGAAGCTGGTTGAGAGAATGCCAAGAGTGTGCAAAGCTGTCATCAAGGCAAAGGGTGGCTACTTTGAAGAATCTAACATCTCAAATATATTTTCACTTTTTTGGCTACTCCATGATTCTATATGTATGACTTCATAGATTTGATGTCTTAACTATTATTCTACGATGTAAAAAATAGTAAAAATAAAGAAAAACTCTTGAATGAGTAGGTGTGTCCAAACATTGACTGGTACTGTATATATATAAAAAAAAGTTGAGAAAGCATAGTGTTTCAGAGAGAGAAAGTGAGAGTAAGCCGTAAAACACGGTCATCAGTATCATGTTTGCATATATAATCCAAGAATTTCCTTACTAAGCGTTAGTAGTAGTAATATCTATGTAGCCCTATGTACAGCTGCGGGGGTCATTGTATCGATACGTAGTATTTACAGGATGCAGCCACGGGAGGGCTGAGCAGCATACAACATCGGAGGACTCGGACGTGTCAAAAAATGAAACAGAAAACGCTCCATCCGAGTCCTCAAGACATTCTTTTCAAAGAATTCCACTTCCGAGTTGGAAACGGAAGGGGTGACATCTGTGAAGAAGCAGCTTAGAAACACTCCACCTACTAAAAACTGTACATTTGAGGGGGGGGAAAAAATGAACAATTCATGGAATTGTTTTAAGATCCTGTCCAGATAACTTGCATGGTTTGTGGATATAATACAAAAAGACGTAGACAGTAGAGTAACCGGCCTAACTTTGCATTCATGGAATTGTTTTAAGATCCTGTCCAGATAACTTGCATGGTTTGTGGATATAATACAAAAAGACGTAGACAGTAGAGTAACCGGCCTAACTATGCATTTCCAGTCAGTTTGGCATTGTAGCCCTTTAAAAACGGTGGTATAACTTGAACATAGACATATATTAATAGATACGCTTGAGTACAGGTAGCAGTGTTCGTGATACATAGAAGTTGTAGCTAAGTCTATTTAGAGCTATCATAATTGCCCCTTCCCCCACAACCCCTCCAAAAGAAAGAAACCAACCAACCAGAGCTCTGGCTTGGTTTGATTGACAGCTTGTTGTAGTGACTAAACAGCCACAGCTCACGCACACTATTCCACAACCAAACTATTTCCAGGTTACAGATAATATTCTGCAGGCTGTATGAATCTATTCAGAGTATACACATTTCCTTCATCAATTCCTAGAGGCTAGTTAGCAAAAGCTAGCACAAACGGTGAGTGTGCACATAAAAGGCATCATGTGGCTACACTAGAAGCCTGGAAGCTTAGAGAGAGCGTGGACAATACCTTCGGCAGAGGTGAAGGACGTGCATCTTGCGGCGTATACGTACACAAAAACACTTGCCCTTGAGGGAAGCGATTGAGCAGAGTAACCGGAGAAAGGATGAGAGAAACACGTGGAAATACTTTGCAGGCACTGTTTTTTGCTCCAGTGAGGACCTAGTGTCTATCAGCTATCCCACGATTGAAATGTTATCATGCATTTTGAAGGTTCTATGCTGTGTGTATTTCTGAATACAAAAACTGAGAGAGGAGAAAATCAGAGGTAGCTCCAACAACTGTAT
The DNA here is from genome assembly GCF_021184085.1 of Oncorhynchus gorbuscha. NCBI lineage: Eukaryota > Metazoa > Chordata > Actinopteri > Salmoniformes > Salmonidae > Oncorhynchus > Oncorhynchus gorbuscha. Next base: position 26,389,463 of record NC_060190.1, on the reverse strand, counting down.
AAGTGAGTGTCCTTACGTGTGTGTGTGTGTGTGTGTATGTGTGTGATCATATGTATGAGTGACCATACACCGCCATGCATAAAAGCAGCACTTGCATGACACACACACAAAAAGCACACGGTGTACTGTATATACCGGCACACAAGACGCAATACTGTTTGGCAATATACTGTCTCTTAAATACCAAGGTAAGCGTACATGTCAAATATAGGCAGAAGTGCCATGTATGTATGGTTCTGAAGTAAATTCCCTTGTTTGTATAATTCGCTCCCCATCGCTTTGCATGTTCCAGTCAACAGCTCCTCAGGTACCCAGTCCCAGGCCTGACCTACCGAAGCTCCTCAAGCACACGAGGCAGGGGAATTTGTAACACACACACACACACACACACACACACACACACACACACACACACACACACACACACACACACACACACACACACACACACACACACACACACACACACACACACACACACACACACACACACACACACACACACACACACACACACGCACACACACACACACACCTATTACCCCCCCTCCCTCCCTCACAACACACACCTTCACTCACACCATCCACAGTCCGTCTAACCACATTCCTATAGCTCCCACCTCATACTCCCCTCCCACCTCTCCTATGACCTTTCGTCCACCTCAACCAACATCAAAGGTCACCAAAAAAGTGTTAATTTAGGAGACCTCGCTGCCGAACACCTCCAGCACCAGCGGGGTCAGCTGCATGCTGTGCTCGGGCTGGAAGGACAGCGAGCGGTACTGCTTGGAGTGCTCCTCGTTCAGGCTGCGCAGGTCCGCCAGCTTCTGGATCATTTTGGCGTACACGAGGCGGCCGCCCGGGTGGTGCAGTTGGATGTAGGCCTGCAGCGTCTCCGACAAATGGTCCTGCAGGGTCTCGATGCGCCCGTGGTCCTGCACGCCCGGGCGGTCTGGAGGGGAGAGAAAGGAGGGAGAGGGGCAAGGAGATGCGGATGGTAAGTCTTTTAAAGGGCTTCTTCATATTCATTATCTCCTGCCCCATACCAGACAGTGTCTACACATGAAGGGAGGGGAAAGACATGGCTGGTAAGACTTTAAAGAGGCTATACAGATCTTTTGCCTCAGAGAGGTGCTCTTGAGCCAAAAAGAGTCCGCTAAATGTCCAGAAATAATGTCCAGAAATTATCTTATTGTATGAAAAGGAGCACACCTCTCCACAGCATGTTAGCCTAACATCAGCCTAAAACTAAGCATATGTATGGTTTCGTGAGAAAATAAATCAATTAGGCTAATATTATATAATGTACAAACACGCTTGCATGTATATTTTAGCCTACAGTAAACTGGGAAATCTACACTGAGTGTACAAAACATTAAGAACACCTGCTCTTTCCATGACATAGACTGACAAACGATTCTCGTCCTCCTCTTCTGAGGAGGAGTAGTTAGAAGGATCGGAGGACCAATGCGCAGCGTGGTAAGTGTCCATATTGAATTTATTATATGAACACAAAACAAAAACAACGAGAACGAAACGAAACAGTCCTGAACGGTGAAATACAAAACACAGAACAGAAAATAATCACCCACGAAACACAGGTGAAAAAAGGCTACCTAAGTATGATTCTCAGAGACAACTAACGACACCTGCCTCTGATTGAGAACCATACCAGGCCAAACGCAAAACACAACATAGAAAAACGAACATAGACAACCCACGCAACTCACGCCCTGACCAAACTAAAACAAAGACATAATAAAGGAACTAAGGTCAGAACGTGACACTGACCAGGTGAATGCTCCTTATTGATGTCACTTGTTAAATCCACTTCAATCATTTAGATGAAAGGGAGGAGGAGACGAGTTAAAAAATGCTTTTTAAGCCTCAAGGCAATTGAGACATGGATTGTGTATGTGTGCCATTCAGAGGGTGAAAAAGCAAGACAAAATATTTAAGTAGATTTGAACGGCGTATGGTCGTAGGTGCCAAGGCACCTGTGAGTGTGTAAAGAACTGCATCACTACTGGGTTTTTCACGCTCAACAGTTTCCTGTGTGTATCAAGAATGGTTCACCATCCAAATTTGACCCAAATTGACACGAATCGATGCTGTTTTGAGGGCAAAAGGGGGTGCAACTCAATATTAGTAAGGTGTTTCTACTGTTTTTGTATACTCAGTGTATATACACACACGTTATCAGACACTAAGGAATTCATGAGATAAGAAATTGATGAATATTTATGTGCAAACACAGGCACGCAGTGCATGCATGAACAGGGCATTCAGAAAGTATTCAGACCGCTTTACTTTTTCCATATTTTGACACGTTACAGCCTTATTCACAAAAATGGATTAAAAAAATAATAATAATCACACATAATACCCCATAATGACAAAGCAAAAACAGTTTGTTACACACTTTTGCAAATGTAAAACGGAAATATCACATTTACATAAGTATTCAGATCCTTGAAGCATATTTGGCAGCGATTACAGCCAGATTACAGTCTCTTCTTGGGTATGACGCTTCAAGCTTGGTACACCTGTATTTGGGGAGTTTCTCCCATTCTTCTCTGCAGATCCTCTCAAGCTTTGTCAGGTTGGATGGGGAGTGTTGCTGCACAGCTATTTTCAGGTCTCTCCTGATCGGGTTCAAGTCCGGGTTCTGGCTGGGTCACTCCAAGGTCATTCAGAGACTTTTCCCAAAGTCACTCCTACGTTGTCTTGGCTGTGTGCTTAGGGTCATTGTCCTGCTGGAAGGTGAACCTTTGCCCCAGTCTGAGCGCTCTGGAGCAGGTTTTCATCAAGGATCTCTCTGTTCTTTGTCTCCGTTCATCTTCCCCGAGATCCTGACTTGTCTCCCAGTACCTGCCGCTAAAAAACATCCCCAAAACTGCCACCACCATGCATTCAGGCCAATGAGTTCAATCTTGGTTTCATCAGACCAGAGAATCTTGTTTCTCATGGTCTGAGAGTACTTTAGCTGCCTTTTGGCAAACTCCAAACGGGCTGTCATGTGCCTTTTACTGAGGAGTGGCTACCGTCTGGCCACTCTACCATAAAAGCCTGATTGGTGGAGTGCTGCAGAGATGGGGACCTTCAATTCCTTTGACCTCATGACTTGGTTCTTGCTCTGACATGCACTGTCAACTGTGGGACCTTATATAGACAAGTGCGTGCCTTTCCAAATCATGTCCAATCAATTGAATTTACCAAAGATGAATTCCAATCAAGTTATAGAAACATCTCAATGATGATCAATGGAAATAGGATGCACCTGAGCTCAATTTAGAGTTTTATAGGAAAGGGTCTGAATACTTATGCAAATAAGGTATTTCTGTTTTTATTTGTAAGAAATGTACAAACATTTCTAATCACCTGTTTTTCGCTTTGTCATTATGGCATATTGTGTGTAGATTGATGAGGGAAACAATTGATTTAATCCATTCTAGAATAAGGCTGTAACACAACAAAATGTGGAAAAAGTCAAGGGGCCTGAATACTTTCTGAATGCACTGTATATGCACATGTTATCGTCAACTTCACTGATGAAAATGCACAAAATATACACACGCACAGGTGTGTGAACTTCAGCACAAAGACACACAACCCCCCCCCCCACAAGCTAACTGATCCTCACAAAAACAAGCTGACTCCCATAAACAATTCATGCCAGACACACACACACTACCCCCCCCACACCCAGTGTCAGCGTGTACCTGGGGAGAGTAGGCAGATGGCCATGAGCAGCACGTGTTCCTCCTCGTGGAGGTTGAGTTTTTTCAGGCCAATCTGGAATTTGACCAGGGGCTCCAGCAGCTCCAGAGTGTGGCCCGCTGCAGGAGACAACACACACACACACACATACACACAGACACACACCGTCAATCAGATCAGATAGCAATCACAATATACAGTACCAGTCAAACGTTTGGACACACCTACTCATTCAAGGGTTTTTATTTTAATTAAGAGTGTGCAAAGCTGTCATCAAGGCAAAAGGGTGGCTACTTTGAAGAATCTCATATATAAACTATATTTGGACTTGTTTAACACTTTTTTGGTTCCGTATGTGTTATTTCATAGTTTTGATGTTTTCACTATTATTATACTATTATTCTGCAATGTAGAAATTAGTAAAAAAATAGAGAAACACCCTTGAATGAGTAGGTTTGTCCAAACGTCTGACTGGTACTGTATCTTTCATTATATTGTTTGCCTAACACTAAGGATTTGTGTGGTTTTGTGAGATAAGAAATGGATTTAGCGTATATAATGTATGAGATATGTTATACGGTATATCTACACTTAACAAAAAATATAAACGCAACATCTAAAGTGTTGGTCCCATGTTTCATGAGCTGAAATAAAATGTCTTTAAAATGTTGTGCGCAGATTTGTTTACATCCCTGCTAGAGAGCATTTATCATTTCCCAAGATAATCCATCCACCTGACAGGTGTGGCATATCAAGAAGCTGATTAAACAGCATGATCATTACACAGGTGCACCTTGTGCTGTGGACAATAAAAGGCCACTCTAAAATGTGCAGTTTTCTCACACAGCACAATGCCACAGATGTCTCAAGTATTGAGGGAGCATGCAATTGGCATGCTGACTGCAGGAATGTCGACTAGAGCTGCTGCCAGAATGTTCATTTCTCTACCATAAGCCAAGCCCAATGTCGTTTTAGAGAATTTGGCAGTACGTCCAACCGGCCCCTCAACTGCAGACCACATGTAACCACACAAGCCCAGGACCTCCACATCCGGCCACTTAACCTGCGGGATCGTATGAGACCAGCGACATGGACAGCTGATGAAACCGTGGGCTTGCTTAAGCGAAGTATTTCTGCACAAACTGTCAGAAACTCATCTGCATGCTCGTCATCCTCACCAGGGCCTTGAGCAGACTGCAGTTCGGCGTCGTGACCAACTTTAATAGGCAAATGCTCATCTTCGATGGCCACTGGCACGCTAGAGAAGTGTGCTCTTCACAGATTTATTCCTGTTTCAATTATAGACGGCAGTCAGCGTGTATGGTGTCGTGTGGGCGACCGGTTTGCTGGTGTCGACGTTGTGAAATAGAGTGCGGTAGGGTTATGGTACAGACAACAAACACAATTGCATTTTATTGATGGCAATGTGAATGCACAGAGGTACCGTGATGAGATGCCAAGGCACATTGTTGTGCCATTAATCCGCTGCCATCACCTCATGTTTCAGCATGATATTGCACGGACCCATGACGCAAGGGCTGAAAGGGCTGAAAATGTCCCAGTTCTTCCATGACCTTCTTCCATGGCCTTCTGCCATGGCCTTCTTCCATGGCCTTCTTCCATGGCCTTCTTCCATGGCCTTCTTCCATGACCTTCTTCCATGGCCTTCTTCCATGGCCTTCTTCCATGGCCTTCTTCCATGACCTTCTTCCATGGCCTTCTTCCATGGCCTTCTGCCATGGCCTTCTTCCATGGCCTTCTTCCATGGCCTTCTTCCATGGCCTTCTTCCATGGCCTTCTTCCATGGCCTTCTTCCATGGCCTTCTGCCATGGCCTTCTTCCATGGCCTTCTTCCATGGCCTTCTTCCATGACCTTCTTCCATGACCTTCTTCCATTCTTCCATGGCCTTCTTCCATGGCCTTCTTCCATGGCCTTCTTCCATGGCCTTCTTCCATGGCCTTCTTCCATGGCCTTCTTCCATGGCCTTCTTCCATGGCCTTCTTCCATGACCTTCTTCCATGGCCTTCTTCCATGGCCTTCTTCCATGGCCTTCTTCCATGACTTTCTTCCATGGCCTTCTTCCATGGCCTTCTTCCATGGCCTTCTTCCATGGCCTTCTTCCATGGCCTTCTTCCATGGCCTTCTTCCATGGCCTTCTTCCATGGCCTTCTGCCATGGCCTTCTTCCATGGCCTTCTTCCATGGCCTTCTTCCATGGCCTTCTTCCATGACCTTCTGCCATGGCCTTCTTCCATGGCCTTCTTCCATGGCCTTCTTCCATGGCCTTCTTCCATGGCCTTCTTCCATGGCCTTCTTCCATGGCCTTCTTCCATGGCCTTCTTCCATGGCCTTCTTCCATGGCCTTCACCAGACATGTGATGTTTGGGACGCTCTCGATCGACGTGTACGACAGCGTGTTTACAGTTCTCATCAACATGCAGCAACTTCGCACGTCCACTGGAGAGAAGTGGGAGAACAATTCCACAGGCCACACTCAACAGCCTGTTCAACTCTAAACGAAGGTGGTAACACCAGACACTGACTGGTTTTCTGATCCGCACCCCTACCTTTTATTTAAGGTATCCTGTGACCAACAGATGCATATCTGTATTCCCAGTCATGTGGAATCCATAGATTAGGGCCAAATGAATTTATTTCAATTGACTGTTGTACTTATATGAACTGTAACTCTGTACAATCTTTAAAATTGTTGCATGTTGCCTTCATATTTTTTGTTCAATATATGTCTCTTATTCATTAGTATTTAAAAGGCCAAACTGATCCTAGATTACAAGGGCCCAGGTAACAAATAACTGTTGATTATGGTTTCCCTAACACTCCTCTCAATGCCATTTTCAAACATGTATGGGTTTATTTCCAATGATTGATCTTCCGGTTTTCAAATGGTTTCCCTAAACACTAAGGATTTGTGTGGTTTCGTGAGATAAGAAATGGATGACCTGAATAGCATACAAGTCCTAGTGTTGTAGACGGAAACGTATAGTTCAACTCAGTTCCCTTTAGTTAGGTGTTAAATGCAACTACATGTCTCCTGGTGGTCTACTTTGGATCATGACAAAAGGAAAATGAGAAAAAAGCAAGTTGCCAACTAAACAACCAAAAAGTACACTTATGTGTTATCAATTGTTGAATGAATTTTTAGTTATTAATTATCTCTATTTGCAATCATAGCCTGCTTACTCATATCGCCTCGTAACAAAGGAGAATGGAGTGTCGCTAGACAAAAGCTGTCAAAGTAACAAGCTACGGAAGACAACAACAACAACAGCGTCATTTTGAGTGAAAATAAAAATGGGCACAACGCAAGGTTTTCCTTGTTTTCAGGAAAACGAATTTGCTGTCGAGCCCGGCTCAATCTCCAAATGACTGGTCAGCCACAGAGATGCCGTGGCTAACTTGGGTTTTTGTCTTCGAGAACAAAAACACATTTCGTTCTGTGAGAGACCAGGCGCTTTGTGAGAGTGTCTTGGTCTAGAGTGACATTCTTCGGTTGATCTGTAAAAATACCCGAGGCTTAGTTGAAAGGCAAAATGAATGCCGTGCCTTGAGGGTCTGCGGATGGGTGTATGGTGTGTGTGTGTGTGAGAGTACGTGTTCATAGGTACATGTGCCAAAGTGTGTTACACTCCATTTCAGCTTTCCTGGCGTAACTGACACACAGTCATGATAGGAATGCCACGGGACATGTACTGGAGAGTGTATAACTGTGTGTTTTGTGCCTGCACAAATGCATGCATGTTTGTAACCCTTTCTCGCTCACCTTTAGTGGCAACAATAGTGGCGAGTGTGTCACATAGTGTGTGTGAGTGTGTCACATTGCCTCGCCTTTCTGTAAAGTGGTGTCCCCACACAGTTTCAGAGCATGTCCTCGAAGCGAAATGACTGGTGTTTGTGTGTGTGTGCTCGTGCCATCGTTGACAGAGTACAATGGTTTTGACTGCATATACTTTGTGTGTGTGTGTCGATCCCATGGTCTGTGTTCCGTCCTCACACATACATGCGTGTGCTAGCCTGCCTAAGTCTCGTACCTTTAGCGACGTCGTTGACGCAGTACTTGAAGTCGGACCCTCCGCAGCTCCAGGACATGTCATCCAGATTGAAGGACTGGTTGGAGCGCAGCATGATCACCTCGATGGCACTCGACTTGAGCAGGGCAATCTGGTCCTCAGCCGTCAGCTCCCTGGAAGGATTTACAACCAGGGGTGTATTCATTAGTGCACACCGCAGAAAAAAAGAAGAAGATTTTGCAGCGGGAAACAGAAACGAGCGTTTCTCATTTGTTTAAGTCGTTTTTCTTCCGTTTGGTATTTAACCTCTTGCTCCTACCTGGCACGCAGGCGTCCCATCTAGACATCTGGAAATACAAATGCGCTACGCTAAACGCTAATAGTACTAGTTAAAACTCAAACGTTCATTAAAATACACATGCAGGGTATTGAATTAAAGCTACACTTGTTGTGAATCCAGGCAACAAGTCAGATTTTAAAATGCTTTTCGGCGAAAGCATGAGAAGCTATTATCTGATAGAATGTAACACCCCAAAAGACCCGCAGGGGACGTAAACAAAATAATTATCATAGTCGTCGCTACACAAACCGCACAAATAAAATATAAAACATTCATTACCTTTGACCATCTTCTTTGTTGGCATAATCACTATTGGGTCTTTTTTTCGATTATATCGGTCCATATATAGCCTAGATATCGATCTATGAAGACTGTGTGATAAACGGAAAAAAATAGCGTATTATAACGTAACGTCATTTTTTTTTATTAAAAAAGTCGACGATAAACTTTCACAAAACATTTCGAAATACTTTTGTAATGCAACTTTAGGTATTATTAAACGTTAATAAGCGATCAAATTGATCACGAGGCGAAGTACGGTCGGAGACCGGAAGAAATGCGTTGCCTTGCATCTGTTTGACCAAGAAACAAAGCTTAGGCAAATGACAAGACTCTAGACATCGTGTGGAAGCTGTAGGTATTGCAACCTCAGCCCCATTAAATGTGGTTCACCTTTATCAATGGGTTCAAGTCGCGCATGGATATATATTTCCATTTTCAGTGATCAGATTTTCCTGCACTTTTCGATGAAACGCACGTTCTGTTATAGTCACAGCCGTGATTTAACCAGTTTTATAAACGTCTGAGTGTTTTCTATCCACACATACTAATCATATGCATATACTATATTCCTGGCATGAGTAGCAGGGCGCTGAAATGTTGCGCGATTTTTAACAGAATGTTCGAAAAAGTAGGGGGTAGGATTAACAGGTTAATGAATGTGAATCAGGAAGGTGGCATCTGTTAAAAGAAGAGGACATAATCAGTCGGCTTACGGTCTTCGTACGGTCAGAAAGGGGTTTAAAAGGATTGGGTTGTAGATTGAGATTTCGGAGACGGTTGGTTCCAGCCCACGATATCTGATTGGTCAAAAAAAAATCAGTCGTTCCAGGTGCACAGTGGGCTAATGGTCAGACGGGTTAAGTTCAAAGGCTGGGGTATCTAGATCTAGCTGTAGTGGGTAAATATTGGAAGGATCTGGTAACACTTTAGGTAGATGGGGCACAAGATAGCAATTGGCTATTCATAACACCTTTATAAACTCCACTCACAAGTGGTGCTATAAGGAAGTTCATGTCATGTTCATGTCGGCGGTTTTGCAACCCTGTCATTGAGTTACCAAAGATGTATGTATACCCATTAGTTTGAGCAGTTGTGTTGTGCAATCGAGATAAATAAGTGTCTAGAGTTGTAAGGCGCTGTATCTCACACATGCACGGGTCCATGCACACACCCACACACACACACAGCAAAAACATTTGAGTAACACAACCTTAGATTCAGTTGTAGTAAGACATTCATAAAGTGTATTACAGTTTACAAGCATTTCGCTACACTCGCAATAGCATCTGCTAACCACATGTATGTGACAAATAAAATTGGATTCGATTCGAGTCTTCGAGAAGCAATGGCTTTGTAACATTAATTGTAGCGCACTGACAAGCCTTTAAGCTCAAAGCTCTTCTTGGGTCAGAAGACAGCTTACGTGATCATTACTAACAATGCCCGTTACTGTGTCCTCGACCTCACTTTACTCTGCCACCCCGGGGGGGGGGGACAGAATGTACACAGTGACGACCACACACACGCCTAAGGTTACTGTGACGAAAGCCACTCGCGTCATGTGTAGGACAGATATCAGCTGCTGATAACAAAAGATAACAGAAAGAATTGCATGTGTAGGCACACTTGTCCTCGTTTTGTAGGAACACTCAGACCCTTAAACGAGTAAACACACAAATAAGGCTTTGTTCACATTCATGCCACGTAGAGTTAAATAGATTTTCAGGCCAACTGCTTTTACTCGTATTGGAGTATGACATATACACATTTTTTTGCGCCCATTGTAGGAACACACACAAACACATGAACGCACACAATGTCTCTCTCAAAAAACAACAACAAGCACACAATGTAAAGTGCATAAACCCCCCCCCCCCACACACACACACACATTACCCCCCTTGCTATCCCGTCATCCCCTACCTAATCCACCCACCCATCCCCCTTCCCACACTCAGCCTTCTACCCACCTGAAGCCAGGGATCATCTTGGCGAAGCCGATGACCTTTTGGATGCTGTAGCTGACCAGGTCGGCCAGGTGGGGCAGCATGGAGAGCTTGGAGCCGTCGTCGTCGGAGTCCGGGCTGCCCCCCTGCTCCTGGTACATCATCAGCAGGTTACTGAAGTTCATCAGCTTAGTGTCCACCGACTCTATATGGAGGGAGGGTGGAGGAGAGAGGGGGGGGGGAGAGAGAGAGAGAGAGAGAGAGATTAGATGAGTTAAAAACTCTTCGGAGAAAAACAACATTCCCATCAGATTCCGCTGTTAAAGGGAAAGGGGACACGGAGAGAGTGACCGAGAAAGAGTGAAAACATGAAAACACAAGAAAGAAACATAGCATCTAAGTCAGTAAGATAAAAAAAAAAAATGTGGATACTGCGGTAAACCACACACACAAGTACACGCACACATGCGCACACACACCCACCCACTCACATGTAAATCGAATGAATGACTCAACACAGAACGAGGTTTGTTCATTGAGGAATGGAACACAGTGACCATCAGAAAACAGCTTAGATAAAGAGCAAGAGAGAAGAGAAACAGAAGTAGAGTGGTAGACAGAAAGAGATACAACAAAAGGATGATAGAGACAGTTGACGTTTACATACACCTTAGCCAAATACATTTAAACTCAGATTCTCACAATTCCTGACATTTAATCCTAGTAAAAATGTCCTGTATCAGGTCAGTTAGGATCACCACTTTATTTTAAGAATGTGAAATGTCAGAATAATAGGAGAGAGAATGATTGATTTCAGATTTAGTTTCTTTTATCATATTCCCAGTGGGTCAGAAGTTTACATACACTCAATTAGTATTTGGTAGCATTGCCTTTATATTGTTTAACTTGGGTCAAACGTTTCAGGCAGCCTTCCACAAGCTTCCCCCAATAAGTTGGGTGAATTTTGGCCCATTCCTCCTGACAGAGCTGGTGTAACTGAGTCAGGTTTGTAGGCTTCCTTGCTCACACAGTTCTGCCCACAAATTTTCTATAGGATTGAGGTCAGGGCTTAATGATGGCCACTCCAATACCTTAACTTTGTTGTCCTTAAGCCATTTTGCCACAACTTTGGAAGTATGCTTGGGGTCATTGTCCATTTGTAATACCCATTTGCGACCAAGCTTTAACTTCCTGACTGATGTCTTGAGATGTTGCTTCAATATATCCACACAATTTTTCTGCCTCATGATGCCATCTATTTTGTGAAGTGCATCAGTCCCTCTTGCAGCAAAGCACCCCCACAACATGATGCTGCCATCCCTGTCATTCACGGTTGGAATGGTGATGGCGATGGTCATTATGGCCAAACAGTTCTATTTTTGTTTCATCAGACCAGAGGACATTTCTCCAAAAAAGTACAATCTTTGTCCCCATGTGCAGACTATTTGCATTGACCCCCCCCTTTTACACCGTTGCTACTCTCTGTTGTTATCATCTATGCATAGTCACTTTAAAAACTCTACCCATATGTACATATTACCTCAATTACCTAGACTAATCAGTGTCCTCGCACACTCTATTTTACTGCTGCTCTTTAAGTACTTGTTACTTTTCTGTACTATTCTTATTTGTACTGCATTGTTGGTTAGGGGCTCGTAAGTAAGCATTTCACTGTATTTGGTGCATATGACAATGAAGATTGTATTTGATTGACTGTTTTTGAAGGCAGGGAACGCAGGCTGTGAGGACCCTGTCCCTCTGTGAGTTCATTCCATTATGAGCGGATGTGTTAATGGGAGACTGGGGTCTGAAGGGCTACAGGGTGTCCTGAGAAACCCCTGAAGATTCTAAGTAAAACCCCATGAGGGATTGACACACACACACACACACACACACACACACACACACACACACACACACACACACACACACACACACACACACACACACACACACACACACACACACACACACACACACACACACACACACACACACACACACACACACACACACACACACACACACACACGGGAGCAGGAGTGAGCTCCCACACAAACACACAGGAATCAATCACTGGTGACAACTAACACCAATTGTGTGAGCTGCACCTCCCTCTCCATGTGTCCGCTTCACCATCTGATTCTGAATTGCTCACCTTTTCCCATTTTGTTCTGTGTGTGTGTGTGTGTGTGTGTGTGTGTGTGTGTGTGTGTGTGTGTGTGTGTGTGTGTGTGTGTGTGTGTGTGTGTGTGTGTGTGTGTGTGTGTGTGTGTGTGTGTGTGTGTGTGTGTGCGTGCGTGCGTGGGTGTGTGTGTGTGTGTGTGTGTGTGTGTGTGTGTGTGTGTGTGTGTGTGTGTGTGTGTGTGTGTGTGTGTGTGTGTGTGTGTGTGTGTGTGTGTGTGTGTGTGTGTGTGTGTGTGTGTGTGTGTGTGTGTGTACATGTCTAACGGAGGTAAGAATGTGCCATAAGCTCACTCCACAGCTAGCTTGAAATGTTGCCAGTGGTGCTATCGAAGATAATATTTGTCTATAGCACAACTGGACGGTACATTGTCAAAAAAGGGCGGTCACGTGTTTGCCATCAGAGGATCACCGGCTCAAGCCCAGTAAGGGGACAGGGGCGGTGGAGGAAGCAAAGCTGTTAGCAGCACACTGACGTTTGTTTACCTGGAGAGTGGCTGAAGGAGTCAGATGAGGCATCAGATAGAGAGTGGAGAGAGGCAGCTCTGCTGGCACTGCGTGTCACTGGGCCTTCTCGGACCGGAGGCTAAAGGAAAACACACAAACCATTTAGTACACATTTTTACATGAATATAAAATCAAACCCACAATCATGGCATTGCAAGCGCCATTCTCTACCAACTAAGGCTGACCGTAATTAGTAGACTGGTCGAATGATTGGTGGATAAGCTATTGGTCAACCGAGATTTTTAGTCGAGCAGTAGCATATATATACACTGCTTCGGAAAGTAATCAGACCCCTTCCCTTTTTCCACATTTTGTTACGATACAGCCTTATTCTAAAGTGGATTAAATAAAAAAATATTTAATTGATTAAATTGTTTTTTCCCCCTCATCAATCTACAAACAATAGCCCATAATGATAAAGCAAAAATGTTCTTTTACACATTTTTGCTCATTTATTTGTAAAAATTACATGGAAATATTACATTTGCATAAGTATTCAGACCCTTTACTCAGTACTTTGTTGAAGCACCTTTGGCAGCGATTACAGCCTCGAGTCTTCTTGGGTATGTCACTACAAGCTTGGCACACCTGTATTTGTGGAGTTTCTCACATTCTTCTCTGCAGATCCTCTCAAGCGCTGTCAGGTTGGATGGGGAGCGTTGCTCTAAAGCTATTTTCAGGTCTCTCCAAAGACGTTTGATCAGGTTCATGTCTGGGTTCTGGCTGGGCCACTCCTGCGTTGTCTTGGCTGTGTGCTTAGGGTTGCTGTCCTGTTGGAAGGTGAACCTTCGCGCCAGTCTGAGAGCTCCTGAGCAGGTTTTCATTAAGGATCTCTCTGTACTTTGCTCCATTCATATTTGCCTCGATCCTGACTAGTCTCCCAGTCCCTGCCTCTAAAAAACATCCCCACAGCATGATGCTCCCACCAGCATACTTCCCTGTCAGGATGGTGTCAGGTTTCCTCCAGACGTGATGCTTGGCATTCAGGCCAAAGAGTTCCATCTTGATTTAATCAGATCAGAGAATCTTGTTTAAGTGCCTTTTGGCAAACTGCAAGGGGGCTGTCATGTGCCTTTTTACTGAGGAGTGGCTTCCATCTGGCCACTCTACCGTAAAGGCCTGATTGGTAGAGTGCTGCAGAGATGGTTGTCCTTCTGGAAGGTTCTCCCATCTCCACAGAGGAACCTTAGAGCTCTGTCAGAGTGACCATCGTGTTCTTGGTCACCTCCCTCACCAAGGCACTTCTCCCCCGATTGCTCAGTTTGGCCAGACACCCAGCTCTAGGAAGAGTCTTGGTGGTTCCAAACTTCTTCCATTTAAGAATGATGGAGGCCACTGTGTTCTTGGAGACATTTAATGCTGCAGAAAGGTTCTGCTACCCTTCACCAGATCTGTGCCTCAACACAATCTGTGGCAATTCCTTCGACTTCATGGCTTGGTTTTTGCTCTGACATGCACTTTCAACTGTGGGACCTTATATAGACAGATGTGTGCCTTTCCAAATCATGTCCAATCAATTGAATTTACCACAGGTGGACTCCAAGTTGTAGAAACATCTCAAGGATGATCAATGAAAACAGGATGCACGTGAGCTCAATTTTGAGTCTCATAGCAAAGGGTCTGAATACTTATGTGAATAAGGTATTTCTGTTGTTAATTTTTTATCCATCTGCAAAAAAACATCTAAAAATCTGTTTCACTTTGTCATTGTGGGTTTTTGAGTGTAGAACGTAACAAGTTGCGAAAAAAGAGGGGGGTCTGAATACTTTCCGACGGCACCGTATGTAAAAAATACATTTGGTCGAAAGTACTGACAACTTTCCAGTCAACCAATACTTTTTTTAGTCGGGGAAAGCCCTACTACCAACTGAGCCATACAAGACCGCGAGTACTCAATATAGTGTGTGTCACTGACCACTGGACAATTAAATGCCACTTCGGGAGTTTCCTTGGAGCTAGAACCACGATGATCAATTCAATGAAGTAGTGGTATTTGCAGGTGGGGGGGGGGGGGAAACTGGGTGTGAAGAAATGGAGTGGACACGGACTGTAACATACAGCGTATGCATAATTGACACTGACCCTGGAGCAGGGAAATGTCAGTTGTAAAGAAAGAGATACTGCAGTGGGTGTTGTGTAACATGATGGATGCTGGCAGAGTAGCAAATAATATCAGGGTAGGGCTTATCTGTGGACAATTGAAATAAGAGTGGTGTTAGGAAGTGGAGTATGGCGTTACAGAGTTGCCACTAGTGCAACAGAGTTGGCACTGGTGAAATGGAGTGGAGACCTGTGGTAGAGAGTGGAAACTGGTGCTTTAGAGTGAATACTGGTGTTACAGATCAGAGACTAGTGTATTAAGTGAAGACGGGTATTAGAGTGAAGGCTGGTATTATAGAGTTGAGTCTGGTGTTAGGGAGTGGAGGATGGTGTTATGGAGGGGAGGCTGGTGTTACGGAGGGGGGGGGGCTGGTGTTATGGAGGGGAGGCTGGTGTTACGGAGGGGAGGCTGGTGTTACGGAGTGGACACGGACCCTGAAGCGGTTGAAGTCAGAGTAGGAGTCGTCGTAGGTCTTGTGGTGAGCCTCCACCAGTGTGGCGATGACCTGGCTCTGCTCCTCGCTCAGCCGGGGTCGCTGCGCCTCCCTCTGCGCCTCCTCATCCTTTCTCCGTTGAATCAGGTCCTTCTTCCTCTGCACCTCCTCGTCTGTCAGAATAACTGGCAGAAGGAGGTTTAGAAGGAGAGAGATCAGGGTTATAAAAAAGGATTAGAGAAAGAGAGAGAGAGAGAGAGAGAGAGAGAGAGAGAGAGAGAGAGAGAGAGAGAGAGAGAGAGAGAGAGAGAGAGAGAGAGAGAGAGAGAGAGAGAGGGTTAAAGAGAAAGGGAATGTGCCCAATATAAATCATTTCTGGGTAACAATTAAGTATCTTACTGTAGATTTCCATTAAAATGGCAAAAAGCGGTTTCTCACGCAATAATTTTGCTAGAACTGTCTAGGAGTGGTATGAGTGGAAAGGAGAAAACTGAAAAAGTAGCTGTAATTGGCAGAACTCTCTTTATTGGTCTATTTACCAATTTAACGCATGGTGATGTCATGCTGATTAGATCAGAAAATTACACAGACATTTTTTCCCCCACACTTTTACAGTGTTATTTTCATCAGATGTTGTACTGTGCAACATAAAACACAGGAAATGCTGACTTGTGACTGGGCCTTTAAGGAGTTTAAAGGAGAGAGAGGAGCTCCAAAGAAAGAAATGGTGCGACAGAAAGTGAGGAATGGAGATATAACCATGAGTATATCAGACCGAAATGATTGGGACTAGGGCGATATGGACAACATTTTCGACGGCATGGTGGTATTTGACTGTATTCAATGTTTCTGAGAAATACAAGTCTGAAATGTGTTTTTATGATTCGTAGATGATCCAAGAATGGCAACAAACTAATTTGAAGTGATTTAAATGATCTTTCTCCATTAAGATGGTTTTACACTGAAACAAACTAGGACAAAACTGACAGTGAAATGTTCCACTTTGTAGAACTTTTCATTTAATTTAGCATTGTATCAAAATATAACTCTAAACTAAAAAAGAAACGTCCCTTTTTCAGTACATAAAAATATAACCAAATAACTTCCAAAATCTTTATTGTAAAGGGTTTAAACACTGTTTACCATGCTTGTTCAATGAACCATAAAAAATGAATGAACATGGACCTGTGGAGCGGTCGTTAAGACACTAACAGCTTACAGACGGTAGGCAATTAAGGTTACAGTTATGAAAACTTAGGACACTAAAGAGGCCTTTCTACTGACTCTGAAAAACACCCAAATAAAGATGCCCAGGGTCCCTGCTCATCTGCGTGAATGTGACTTAGGCATGCTGCAAGGAGGCATGAGGACTGCAGAAGTGGCCAGGGCAATAAATTGCAATGTCCGTACTGTGAGACGCCAAAGACAGCGCTACAGGGTGGCAGGGTGGACAGCTGATTGTCCTCGCAGTGACAGACCACGTGTAACACCTGCACAGGATCGGTACATCTGAACATCACACCTGCGGGACAGGTACAGGATGGCAACAACAACTGCCCAAGTTACACCAGGAATGCACAATCCCTCCATCATTGTTCAGACTGTCCGCAATAGGCTGAGCGAGGCTGGACTGAGGGCTTGTAGGCCTGTTGTAAGGCAGGTCCTCACCAGACATCGACTATGGGCACAAACTCACCGTCGCTGGACCAGACAGGACTGGCAAAAGGTGCTCTTCTCTGACCAGTCGTGGTTTTGTCTCACCAGGGGTGATGGTCGGATCCGCGTTTATCGTAGAAAGAACGAGCGTTACACCGAGGCCTGTACTCTGGAGTGCAATCAATTTGGAGGTGGAGGGTTCGTCATGGCCTGGGACGGTGTGTCACAGCATCATCGGACTGAGCTTGTTGTCATTGCAAGCAATCTCAATGCTGTGTGTTACAGGGAATACATCCTCCTCCCTCATGTGGTACTCTTCCTGCAGGCCCATCCTGACATGACCCTCCAGCATGACAATGCCACCAGCCATACTACTCGTTCTGTGCATGATTTTCTGCAAGACAGGAATGTCAATGTTCTGCCATGGCCAGTAAAGAGCCTGGATCTCAATACCATTGAGCACGTCTGGGACCTGTTGGATCGGAGAGTGAGGGCTAGGGCAATTCCCCCCAGAAACGTCTGGGAACTTGCTGGTGCCTTGGTGGAAGAGTGGGGTAACATCCCACAGCAAGAATTGGGAAATCTGGTGCAGTGCATGAGGAGATGCACTGCAGTACTTAATGCAGCTAGTGGCCACACTAGATACTGACTGTTACTTTAGATTTTGACCCCCCCTTTGTTCAGGGACACATTATTCCATTTCTGTTAGTCATATGTCTGTGGAACTTGTTCAGTTTATGTCTCTGTTGTTGAATCTTGTTATATTCATACAAATATTGGCACATGTTAAGTTCGACAGCCAGAGGACTTTTCTTTTTTGCTGAGTTTTAGATGGTTTTGTAAAAATCCATATAGGTGTGCGGATTCATACTGGTAAACCGGTATTCACAATATATCGTCCAGCCCTAATTGGGACTTAGGCAAAATAGAGATGTTAACACTGATGCTGTGTGTGTGTCAGAACCAGGGTATGTAAGTGTGTGTGTGTGTGTGTACACAAACACAAGCCAGCGTGTGCTCTACGATGTGATGAGGCTGCCGCGGCGCTCGTATCGAAGGGGCTTGTTGTTGTCAGGGGGGTGTCCGTGAAAAAAAAAGAGTCCCTAGTGCTGTCGTCAACACAGCGCGCATTGTCTCCGTTCCGTTCCGCCTGTTCTTGCCCCAGCCACTGAATTAGCTCACACTCTGCTCCGCACTACAACATGTTGTTGTCCATGCAGCAGCAGCTCCAAGAGCAGCAGCAGCAGCAGCATAAGTGCATTCCAATGGCTCCCATTCATGTACAGTGTTCGGAGCGGTGGCGTCACTCTCTGGGAATTCACTGTTCAATCTCAGGGGGAGAACAACATCCGGAACCAGCCCGTGCTTCAAATACAAATTATAAACACCCGCCTGGACAATATCCGGATTTCACGGGAAAACAACAGAACGACCAAACCTTCCATTTACGGACTCTGAAAACAAACAGTCCATTGGATTGAAGCGTGGCCAAAACATCAGCAGGTGTCTAAAGTTCAGATGGGCGCATAATGTCCAGGTTCTCCCAGAACAATCTAGTACTTCTAGTGAACATTATAAACATTCTCATGAGGGCAATGGCCTAGAAGGACTTGACCAAGGAGTCCCAACGTTGTGTAACACTATTGGTATATAACAAACACTATACAGCGTGTGCCTGCCTTGCGCTCGACAGGCATGGGGAGGGGGGGGGCACTGTGACATGTGTCCAGTGTTTGCGTGTGTTTGTATTGCTATTGGCACGCTAATACATGTTTTAAGGCTGACATGATTTGATTCTAAGAGGAAAGGAGCTTTATTTAATTTTAAATTCCCATTTTCCTCCAAGAGTGGCTGAATTATTTCCTGTTATCAGTGTGTCATTACACACCATCAACAGTTGCCTAACAACAGACTGATAGAAGCACAACTCTCTCTCTCTTCAGTGCACTATTTACTCTTTTCAACACACACATCGTCACGGTTCAAGAGATCGTTCATAATTCAAGAGATCATACGGCCACTCATGGAGGAAAATGAGTGTATTTGCCTTGCAGCCGGCTGAAAATACATTTCGTCCTGTAAGTGCTCTTCAGAGTAAAATGACATGTTTCTTTACTCGATCATGTGTATGTCTGACCTTATACCTCAGTAGGACAACGCCACGGTTCAGTGGCTCAAACCTAGTGTTTCTTAGTCCTGGACCTGGGTGCACCTTCTTGTTTTTGCCCTAGCACTACACACCTGATTCCAAAGGTTTGATGATGAGTTGATTATTTGAATCAGGTGTGTAGTGCTAGGGCAAAAACAAGAAGGTGCACCCTTTTGGGTCTCCAGGACCAGGATTAAGAAACAATTCATTCATCTGCAAGGCTATCCTCTATCAGTCAAAAAGAAAACAAACAATTCTGATGGAAGAGATGAGGAAGGACGAGTGGGATAAGGTTTCCCCTAGGCAGTGCTCTACGGTCAGTTTTGCATTATACTCTCTAAAAGCTGATGGTAAGATTTGGGAAAAGGGAAGCTTATCTCATACACTCACATTCCTTAACCATGCTGGTCTGTCTTAGGTCAGTTTTGCCTTATTCCCCCGAATGGCTGACATTAGGATTTAGTGAAGCGGAAACTGATCCTGGATCTGTGTACAAGACACTCACACTCCTTCATCATGCCGATGTCCACGCAGCGCTTGAGCCGGCAGGCCTGGCAGTGGCGGCGGTTGTCCTTGGTTATGGTGCAACTGCCGTTGAAGGGACAGGTGAAGCTGGCCTTGCGCTTCATACTGCGTCTGTAGACGAAGAGGGGGAAGAGGGAAAGACAGGGATAGAGCGAGGGAGAGGGAGGAGGAGCAAGAGAGGGAATAAGGTTCTTATATCGGGTGCTGAATGTGGCGTGACCCTTTTGCCACACTTCACACAGCATGATACTACTTCTGAAGGATTTCTTTAAAATCTATATTACAATAACCAGACTAAGTTAACATAACGATAAATAGAAAGATACATTTAGAACATTAATGTGCATCACAGTTTTTTAAATATTACCCTTAAAACTACTAGTACTACTTTGAATGTTATCATTATCAATTGATAACAAGCCCATATTAGCAGAGTTGGTTCATTTCAAACTTCACATTTCTCTAGTACTGGCTACTTGTAATTTAACAATATCATCATAATGTCCTCGATGAGTGGTCTGTTTGGTTGATGCCGGTAATTTCCGGTTTATCTTCCCGGCTCTACTAACCATCAGTTCGAAGTGGGACCCAAATGTGTAATCATAGTGTAATAGTTACATAAATATTTATGTCCTTCACCTTTTCATTCTGGATCCTACTCAAAGGAGCACAACCATGAACACATTCCAGTCGAGGCAAAAAGAGAGAGAGGGATGCTTAAAAGCCATGCATAATGACTAACAGAAACGCACATGTAAACATTCGTGACACAAATACACACACACACACACACACACACACACACACACACACACACACACACACACACACACACACACACACACACACACACACACACACACACACACACACACACACACACACACACACACACACACACACACACACACACACACACACACACACACACACACACACACACACAAAGTGTTAAATCAAAATATACTTTATATTTGAGATTCTTCAAAGTAGCCACTATTTTCCTTGATAACAGCTTTGCACAATCTTATGGCTGCAGGGGCAGTATTGAGTAGCTTGGATGAAAGGTGCCCAGAGGTTCCCAGAGTAAACTGCCTGCTCCTCAGTCCCAATTGCTAATCTATGCATATTATTATTGGTGTTGGATAGAACACACTCTGAAGTTTCTAAAAGTGTTTGAATGATGTCTGTGAGTATAACAGAACTCATATGACAGGCAAAAACCTGAGAAGAAATCCAAACAGGAAGTGGGAAATCTGTGGTTGGTCGATTTTCAGTCCAGCCCCTATTGACTACACATTGGGATATTGGTTATGTTGCACTTCCTAAGGCTTCCACTAGATGTCAACCGTCTTTAGAAACTTGTTTGAGGATTCTACTGTGAAGTGGGACCGAATGAGAGAGGAATGAGTCAGAGGTTTCACATTTCACATGAGAGGTAGCTGCGTTCCTTTGCTTTTCTGAAGACAAAGGAATTCTCCGGGTTGGAATATGATTGAAGTTTTATGTTAAAAACATCCTAAAGATTGATTCCATACATCGTTTGACATGTTTCTATGGACAGTAACAGAACTTTTTGACATTTTGTCTGCAACAATGGAACGTGTTTCATGACTTTGGATTTGTTTACCAAACGTGCTAACAAAAGTAGCTCTTTGGACAAAAATGATGGACATTATCGAACAAATCAAACATTAATGTGGAACTGGGATTTCTGGGAGTGCATTCAGATGAAGATAATCAAAGGTAAGTGAATATTTATAATATTGATTATGACTAATGTTGACTACCCAATATGATGGATATCTTTTTGGCTGCTTTGTTGTCTGAAAGCTGTACTCAGTTTATTGCACGGATTGCTTTTTCCGTAAAGCTTTTTTGAAATCTGACACAGTGGTTGCATTAAGGAGAAGTGTATCTATATTTCCATATATAACTATTATATTTTCATCTACATTTATAATTAGTATTTCTGTAAAATGACGTGGCACTCTGTAATATCACCGGATGTTTTTGGAACTAGTGAACATAACGCACCAATGTATACTGAGATTTTTTCATATAAATATGCACTTTATCGAACAAAACATACATGTTTTGTGTAATATGAAGTCCTATGAGTGTCATCTGATGAAGATCATCAAAGGTTAGTGATTAATTTTATCTCTTTGTGCTTTTTGTGACTCCTCTCTTTGGCTGAAAAATGGCTGTGTTTTTCTGTGGCTTGGCTCTGACCTAACATAATCATTTGTGGTGCTTTCGCTGTAAAGCCTATTTGAAATCGGACACTTTGGTAGGATTAACAACAAGATTACCTTTAAAATGGTATAAAATACATGTATGTTTAAGGAATTGTAATTATGAGATTTCTGTTGTTTGAATTTAGCGCACTTTCACTGGCTGTTGTCATATCAATCCAGTTAACAGGATTGCAGCCCTAAGAAGTAAACACTTTTTTGGTTACTACATGATTCCATATGTGTTATTTCATAGTTTTGATGTCCTCACTATTATTATAGAATGTAGAAAATAGTAAAAAATAAAGAAAATCCCTGGAATTAGTAGGTGTGTCCAAATGTTTGACTGGCACTGTATTCGTGATGCGACATCTGCATTTCTCCCTTTCTGTCGCACCTCTCTTTAAACCCCTTAAATCTAATTTATTCTCCTTCAACAACACATTCTCTCTTTCTTTAATGCATTATTACTGTAAATAAATATTTGTTTTGTTTTTTGACACACACACACACACACACACACACACACACACACACACACACACACACACACACACACACACACACACACACACACACACACACACACACACACACACACACACACACACACACACACACACACACACGTCTGTCTGTCTGTAAGGGAGAGAGAGAGTGTTTAACAACGTGATAAGGCTGAGTCAAATCAAATCAAATGGTATTTGTCACGCGCGCCGTGAAATGCTTACTTACAAGCCCTTAACCAACAATGCAGTTCAAGAAAGAGTTAAGATATAAAAATATTTACTAAACAAAATGTGAAAAATTGAAAGAAGTAACACAATAAAATAACAATAACGAGGCTATATCAAATCAAAGGTTATTTGTCACATGTGCCAAATACAACAGGTACCGTACAGTGAAATGCTTTACTTAAAAGCCCCAAGCCAACAATGCAGTTAAGAAAAAAACAAGTGTTAATTAAGTATTTACTAAATAAACTGAAGTAAACAATAAATGAATACAAATGAAAATAAAAAAAAGAGGAAAATAACAAATAATTAAGGAGCAACAATAAAGTAACAGTAACGAAGCTATACACTGGGGGTACCGGTACCGAGTCAAAATAAGAATTTGTTCTTAACTGACTTGCCTAGTAAAATAAAGGTAAAAAGAAAAAATTAAAAAATAAAAATTGTAAATAGTCTGGGTGGCTATTTGATTAAATGTTCAGCAGTCTTATGGCTTGAGGGTAGAAGCTTTTAAGAAGCCGTTTGGACCTAGATTTGGTGCTCCGGTACTGCTTGCTGTGCGGTAGCAGAGAGAACAGGCTATGACTTGGGTGACTGGGGTCTGACATTTTTTTTGGGCCTTCCTCTGACACCGTCTAGTATATACAGTGCATTCGAAAAGTATTCAGACCCCTTGACTTTTTCCCCAAAAATGTACATTACAGCCTTATTGTAAAACATATTAAATTGCCTTTTTCCCTCATCAATCTACACACAATACCCCATAATGACAAAGAAAAAACAGTTTTTTAGACATTTTTACAAGTATTCAGACCCTTTACTAAATACTTTGTTGAATTTTTATTTATTTTAATATTTATTTAACCTTTATTTAAGTAGGCAAGTCAGTTAAGAACTAATTCTTATTCACAATGCCGGCCTATCCCGGCCAAATCCTAACCCGGACAACGTGGGCCAATTGTGCACCGCCCTATGGGACTCCCAATCACGGCCTGTTGTGATAGGTAGTTGCCTTTTTGGCAAACTCCATTCAGGCTGTCATGTGCCTTTTACTGATGAGTGGCTTCCGTCTGGCCACTCTACCATAAAGCCTGATTGGTTGAATGCTAGTTGTCACCTCCCTGACCAAGGCCCCTCTCTCCCAATTGCTCAGTTTGGCTGGGCAGCCAGCTTTAGGAAGAGTCGGTGGTTCCAAACTTCTTCCATTTAAGAATGATGGCGGCCACTGTGTTCTTGGGGACCTTCAATTCTTCAGACATTATTTGGTACCCTTCCGCAAATCTGTGCCTCGACAGAATCCTGTCCCGGAGCTCAACAAACAATTCATTCGACCTCTTGGCTTGGTTTTTGCTCTGACATGCACTGCCAACTGTGGGACCTTATATAGACAGGTGTGTGCCTTTCCAAATCATGTCCATTCAATTGAATGTGCCACAGGTGGACTCAAATCAAGTTGTAGAAACAAAGATGATCGATGGAAACAGGATACACTTGAGCTCAATTTCGAGTCTCAGAGCAAAGGGCCTGAATAATTATGTAAATAAGGTATATGTCTTCATTTTGAATACATTTGTAAAAAATTGTGTGTAGATTGATGAGGTATTGTGTGTAGATTGATGAGGAAAACATGTAATTTAATACATTTTAGAATAAGGCTGTAACAAAATGTGTAAAAAGGGAAGGTGTCTGAATACATTCCGAATGTACTGTAGGTCCCGGATGGCGGGAAGCTTGGCCGCAGTGATGTACTGGGCCATACGCACTAAACTTGCGGTCGGATGCCGAGCAGTTGCCATACCAGGCGGTGATACGAACGGTCAGGATGCTCTCGATGGTACAGCTGTAGAACTTTTTGAGGATTCGGGAAACCATGCCAAATCTTTTCAGTCTCCTGAGGGGGTGCCCTATTCACAACTGTCTTGTGTGTTTGGACCATGATAGTTTGTTGGTGTTGTGGACACCAAGGAACTTGAAACTCTCGACTCGCTCCACTACAGCCCCGTCGATGTGAATGGGGGCGTGTTCGGCCCTCCTTTTCCTGTAGACTTGCTCACGTTGATGGAGAAGTTTTTGTCCCGTCGAGTCAAGGATTCAGTTGCAGAGGGAGGTGTTTAGTCCCAGGGTCCTTAGCTTACTGATGAGCTTTGTGGGCATTATGGTGCTGAATGCAAAGCTGTAATCAATGAACAGCAGTCTCACATATGTGTTACTTTTGTCCAGGTGGGAAAGGGCAGTGTGGAGTGCGATTGAGATTGTGTCATCTGTGGATCTTTTGGGTTGGTATGTGAATTGGAGTGGGTCTAGGGTTTTCGGGATGATGATGTTGACGTGAGCCATGACCAACCTTACAAAGCACTTCATGGCTACCGACATGAGTGCTACAGGGCAGTAGTCATTTAGGCAGGTTACCTTCGTTTTTTGGGCACAGGGACTATGGTGGTCTGCTTGAAACATGTTACGTATTACACACTTGGTCAGGATTTATTTTTTAAATGTCAGTGAAAACACTTGCCAGTTGGTCCATGCATGCTCTCAGTACACGTCCTGGTAATCCGATTGGCCCTGCGGCCTTGTGAATGTTGACCTGATTAAAGGTCTTGCTCACATTGGCTACGGAGAGCGTGATCACACAGTTGTCCAGAACAGCTGGTGCTCTCTTGCATGCTTCAGTGTTGCTTGCCTCGAACCGAACATAAAAGGCATTTAGCTTGTCTGGTAGGGTCACGTCATTGGGCAGCTCAAGGCCCACAATGGAGGGTCTTGTTGTTGCCAGGAAGTGTGTGCGTGTGCATGTGTTTATGTCTGTCCATACCTGAAGAAGCCCTTGCAGCCCTCGCAGGTCATGGCATTGAAGTGGAATCCGGAGGCCTTGTCCCCGCACACACCGCAGATCCGCGGCACGTTCCTGTCAAACTCATCATTGGCCAGAGTGGTGGTACTCACAGCCGTGGTCTCCATTACTACAGAGAAAGAGAGAGTGAGGAGGAAGAGAGACAGAGAGCAAGAGAGAGAAAGTGTGAGAGAATGAGTGAGGGGGGTGAGATGGAGTGGTAGAGAGGGAGATAGAGAAATAGAGAGCGATAGAAGGAGAAAGGGAAAAAAAGGCACATCAACGACCGTTGACCTGCAATGCACACTGTGGGATTGGTTAGTACGTGATCGGTACTCTGACCCCCTTCGGACCTATGGCTGAATTGTGGGTCATGTATGTATACTGTTGAATTGTATGGCTGCATAGACAAACCATCTTGAAATAAGATACATATCAGACAGACAGAAATATCAGTGTGTTCGTATCATGTGTGTGTGCGTGTGCGTGTGTGTGTGTGTGTGTGTGTGTGTGTGTGTGTGTGTGTGTGTGTGTGTGTGTGTGTGTGTGTGTGTGTGTGTGTGTGTGTGTGTGTGTGTGTGTGTGTGTGTGTGTGTGTGTGTGTGTGTGTGTGTGTCAGAGAAGAAGGAAGCAAATGTTTGCATGTGGGAATTGTTTGACGAAACGAAACGTGACAACATCTTGCCCAAAATCTTATGGTCATTGCAGAACACTGTCGCCTCTCAAAAACACAACGGAAACAGGTCAAGTACGGGATTGCCAGACAGGGTGAAGCATGGTGGGTGGCTCTACCAGCCGGGCCCCTAAGGTTACCATAAAGGCCTGTCTGGAAACCTGGAAACACGCTGGCCAACAGGGCCCTGGTAAAGCGAGGTGGACCAATCATCCACTTAGTGGTAAATACCATTTACAGAAACATTCACAAATAAACTACAGAAAGATTTGGAAAAGAATGGTGTCTCAAGTCAGACAAGAACAATGCTGCACAACCAAAACCGAAAGGAAGTTGCACAGTTGACCCCCCCTTCAATCACAGAGAACAATACAGTGACTTCTGTGCATTCCACAACCTTGCCATTGGAGGGATTGTCTTCCCACCCAAAAGAGTGCACAACGCCACATAGGTATCTTGAGACCACACCAAGGAAAACCATATACGTAGATCCTAAACTCAGCAAAAAAAGAAAAGTC
This sequence comes from Oncorhynchus gorbuscha, assembly GCF_021184085.1. Taxonomy (NCBI): domain Eukaryota; kingdom Metazoa; phylum Chordata; class Actinopteri; order Salmoniformes; family Salmonidae; genus Oncorhynchus; species Oncorhynchus gorbuscha. The sequence goes on along the minus strand of NC_060190.1, from coordinate 26,362,600 downwards.
CCTTTTTCAGGACCCTGTCTTTCAAAGACAATTAGTAAAAATCAAAATACCTTCACAGATCTTCAATGTAAAGGTTTTAAACACTGTTTCCCCATTCTTGTTCAATGAACCATAAACAATTAATGAACATGCATGTACGGTACATCCGGACATCACACCTGCGGGACAGGTACAATCCCTCCGTCAGTGCTCAGATTGTCCACAATAGGCTGACAGAGGCTGGACTGAGGGCTTGTAGGCCTGTTGTAAAGGCAGGTCCTCACCAGACATCACCAGCAACAACGTCGACTATGGGCACAAACCCACCGTCGCTGGAAAAGAGAGGACTGGCAAAAAGGGCTCTTCATTGACGAGTCATGGTTTTGTCTCACCAGGGGTGATGGTCGGATTCGGGTTTATCGTTGAAGGAATGAGCGTTACACTGAGGCCTGTACACTGGCGCGGGATTGATTTGGAGGTGGAGGGACTGTCATGGTCTGGGACGGTGTGTCACAGCATCATCGGACTGAGCTTGTTGTCATTGCAGGCGATCTCAACGCTGTACGTTACAGGGAAGACATCCTAGTCCCTCATGTTGTACCCTTCCTGCAGGCTCATCCTGACATGACCCTCCAGCATGACAATGCCACCAGCCATACTGCTCGTTCTGTGCGTGATTTCCTGCAAGTCTGCCATGGCAAGCGAAGAGCCTGGATCTCAAGAGTGAGGGCTAGAGCCATTCCCCCCCAGAAAAGTACGGGAACTTGCAGGTGCCTTGGTGGAAGAGTGGGGTAACATCTCACAGCAAGAACTGGCAAATCGGATGTAGTCCATGAGGAGGAGATGCACTGCAGTACTTAATGCAGCTGGTGGCCACACCACATACTGACTGTTACTTTTGATTTTGTTCAGGGACACATTATTCAATTTCTGTTAGTTACATGTCTGTGGAACATGTTCCGTTTATGTCTCAGTTGTTGAATCTTGCTATGTTCATACAAATATTTACACGTGTTAAGTTTGCTGAAAATAAACGCAGTTGACAGTGAGAGGACGTTTATTTTTTTGCCGAGTTTATATGCATCAGCAAAATGCAGCATCAGACCACCACCTTATAATAGGACTGCTCATGCTGAAAACTCAAGAAATTCACAGACAGAGCAAGAATAAGCCTACTCCAAGACCAGAACATAAGAGAGCTACTCCAGATGAACCTTTCAAACGGGTTCAAATCTCTTGATAGCTGATGAGGAAGAAGAGAAAACCCTGGACCAGAGGTGGCAGATAATGAAGAAGGCGTGGACAGAGGCATGCAAGGAATCCAGTGGAAGGACACCAAGACGACACAAATAATTCATCTCAGGAGAGAGTCTTGGGACAATACAAAAATTGAAACAGGCCAAGCAAAACCTCAACAGCAGTCGCACAAGAGCAGCAAAAGCAAAACGAGGATACTCCAAGGCGGACAAACAGGTATAAAAGAGCATTAAAAAAAGACAAGAACCAACGGCGACCCAAGCAGAGGCAACTGCTCAACACAACATGAAGGGAGCACTACGACAGACCAATCATAGACAAAAGCGAAAAAGCACTCACCAGAAAAGAAAAGAGATGGGAAGAACACTTTAGGGAGATACACCAATACACCAATAGAGCCAGCCAACATACCTTTATCAGAACACCCTATTCAGGTCCATACCAACATGCCCTATAAACATGAAATAGACAAAGCTGTCCAAAAATGGAAAAACAGAAAAGCACCAAGACCTGACGGAATACCTCCAAAAGCTATCAGAGCAGACCCTGAGAAAGCAATCCAAATGCTGCTCCAACTTCTGGGACAGATTTAGGATGAAGAAAGAGTACCAACGAATGGGTAGAAGGACACTTGGTCAAGCTTCCCAAAAAGGGCAACCTCAGAGGCCACAATAACTACAGGGGCATAATACTTTTATCTGGGCCAGGAAAAGTCTTGAGCAGGATCATCCTGGAAAGACTTTCAAAAGCACTGGACAAAGAACTCCGAGACCAACAAGCAGGATTCCGACCAGATAGATCATGTACCGACCACACCGCCACCATTTGCATCATTGCTGAACAGACCCTGGAATGGAACACATCTCTACTCCTCACATTCATTGACTTTCAAAAAGCATCCGTCGGCCTGGACCGAGAAACCTTGTGGAAGCTCATGGCACACTACGGCATACCAAAGAAGTTCATCAACATCACCCAACAGTCACATCTACAGTCACCCTGCAGACGAATACACAATGGGCACCTCACGAACAGCTTCCCCATAAACACAGGAGTTTGACAGGGCTGCCTGCTGTGCCCCCTTCTCTTTCTGATGGCAGTCGATAGGATAAAACTTTGGCATACCGTGGACCCAACTAGAAGAACAAGACTTACAACATATACAGAACAAAACCTCAAAACTGGCTTTTAGGCTTGGGTGGTATACGGTATATACAGCTATTTGGAAATAGCCACGGGATGTTTTTTTCAGTACCGTCAACACCGGCAAAACTATTTCTTTGACGTTTTTCAATACCTTTTAATATTTGTAGCTATTTTTGAAGTAAATACCTGCAGTCAACTTGTGCAATTCATTAGGAGATGAAGCAGATCGCGTTCTTATTTCACCTGTCACATTATGAAGCTGACTTAGTTTCCCAGCACCTTTGAGTCAGTCATGTGTGTTTGCGTGTAATTAGCACAATGGGAGAAAGAGGGAGCAGGTGAGTCCAGCTGTGTATTGACAGAGGTCGCGTTTTATGTTGAAAGTCAACAGTGTTTCTTTTTCTTCAATAGAGTGATCAGGGACGTGCGACTATAGTTTTCCTTCACAGAAAATACATTAGTAATGAGCTTACAATGAAAAAAAATGAAAAAGGTATTGTTTTGATAAAACTATGCATGGCCATCACATTCCTAATGTTTAGGCCTATCATAATGTTTTGCTTAAAGTTAATCTTGCGTTTTACCTGAGAAAAACAGGCTGGCTACACCGAGAAAAGTACAGGAGAAAAGAAGCTACACATCATTCTGAGTTCCGTCTGCTGATAGAACGCCCGTTCTTGAATTCTCATCCAAGTTGAGAATTAGAAGTGCAACTGAAGCACAGAATGAGTCTGATGCCGAGCAGAAATTACAATAAGAAGCATTTTAGATCTGTGTTTACAAAACGCGGCAAGATATTTATTATGCTTTTTTTTCCTGAGTGAAAAATGCATAATTACTTGATTGACATGACCCCTAGTTTAACTTGCTATCTAAGTAAGTGGCTGAAATAATAAGGCGACAGGGCATCATACTGTGTTAGCTTTCGGCCGTGTTTGAGAAGGCAAAGCCCTTTGGATGAGTTATTTTCTCCTCTCTGCTCTCAGCCTGTCTGCTCCTCCCCCCTCTTCTCCAAAGCAGTGTGAGCAGGCCTGTTGCCCTAGCGACTCCAGACTCCACACAGACAGCCCGTAGACATGCTGCATGTAGAGCCAGCACTGCATGCGTCAAACCTTGTTCATTTGCACAATGTCTCTCGTTCACATTTGCTCGTAAATGTCCAAACTCACCAAGAATGACATTAGGTATATTGGCCAAACATCATAAGGAATGAAAAATCTCTGGGAAAATCGCACAGCAAGAACATATTGACACTCAAATAAAATGCAGGAAATGAGGCTGGATCGGGCACGCCTTAAGAAAACGACTAGACAACATAACCAGACAAGCTCTAACCTGGAGACCATATTGGAAACCAGGAAGACCCAGGAACAGCTGACGAAGATCTGTAAAGACGGGGCGGCAGGGTAGCCTAGTGGTTCGAGCGTTGGACTAGTAACTAGTAAGGATGCAAGCTCAAACCCCCAAGCTGACAAGGTACACATCTGTCGTTCTGCCCCTGAACAGGCAGTTAGCCCACTGTTCCTAGGCTGTCGTTGAAAATAAAAATCTGACTTGCCTAGTTAAATAAAGGTAAAGAATAAAGACAGAACTTCAAGTGGCAGAATCCTCCTAGAAAAAAAGCAAAGAAAAACTGCCCAACACTGAACCCACTGGAGGAAGTTTGTGACACTGAACCCACTGGAGGAAGTTTGTAACACTGAACCCACTGGAGGAAGTTTGTAACACTGAACCCACTGGAGGAAGTTTGTAACACTGAACCCACTGGAGGAAGTTTGTGACACTGAACCCACTGGAGGAAGTTTGTGACACTGAACCCACTGGAGGAAGTTTGTGAATGACCTACGCTTCCCAAAGAGCAAAAGGTATTAAGTCAAGAAGTGTCACAGGCCACCAGTCAAGTCACCGTTGAGGACAGCTCTCTTGCTCCCGAGTGAGTCCAATGGAAATGCAAATTGCCTTCTTAGACCGAGGTGACTGAAAACCAGATAAACATTTTACAAATGTGTTTCTGATGGCTCAACCTTCAATGCCCTTCACTCAAATGTTTTGTACAAATTGCATTTCCAGCTTAAACATTTGACATTTTAGTCATTTAGCAGACACTCTTATCCAGAGAGACTTACAGTAGTGAGTGCATACATTTTCCCCAAAAAATTCATACTGGTCCACCGTGGGAATCAAACCCACAACATGGCGTAGCAAGAGCCATGCCTCTTCCAACTGAGCTACATGGGACAATATGCTTTGTGTGGAGGGACATGGTATGTTTTTAAAAAGTTAAACCTTGCTCCTTTGCCTCGTCCTCCAAATGAAGACTAAAAACAGGTAAGAGGCCACTTTATGTAGGCTGTGCCGACATTTTGCCAGTATAACGGTCTGTATCTACACTGCCATCATGGTGGAGTCTTCAATTGACTTAGTGGAGAGGTGAACTCCAGTGTCTTCATTTGTCCTGGGGCTTGGAATATTACCCGGAAGGATTAAAGGGGAAAAACCCTTGTTCCAGTCCAAATGTCGGGTCTGAGTTACATTTGATTACATAGTACGCAGAGTATCAATTTCACTTAAGAGTGTCTGTGAGGGGGGGAAACCATGTCACCGCATGGGTAGCACCCCCATAAACAAACAATCACTATCCTTTACGAAGCCTTTTCTCATTCCTTTCCACTGCCAACGAGTGAAAGGAAAGCAGAGGCCGAGATGGAGGGATGGATGGAGGGGGATGGAGGGATGGATGGAGGGGGATGGAGGGATGGATGGAGGGGGATGGAGGGATGGATGGAGGGGGATGGAGGGATGGATGGATGGAGGGGGGATGGAGGGATGGATGGAGGGATGGATGGAGGGGGATGGAGGGATGGATGGAGGGATGGATGGATGGAGGGGGATGGAGGGATGGATGGAGGGGGATGGAGGGATGGATGGAGGGGGATGGAGGGATGGATGGAGGGGGATGGAGGGATGGATGGAGGGGGATGGAGGGATGGATGGAGGGGGGATGGAGGGGAGACAAAAGGACGGTGACAGAATCTCAATACTGTACCGACATGAATATAAACAAACTCACAAATCACGAGCAATGGGGTAAGGAGGCAAGTTGAATAATTTAAGCCGTTTTGACAGAGCTCTCCATCATCACTTGCTGCAAACCTGGGTGTCTAAAAACATAGGTGCTAACCCCCCCCCCAAAAAAAACACATCTTGATACATACACTGTAGGTCTATATGTATCAAGCATGACAGAGTAGGAGTACTGATATACATTGAGTGTACAAAACAATTCCATGACATAGACTGACCAGGTGAATCCAGGCGAACGCTATGATCCCTTGTTGACGTCACCTGAAGTGCCTTCGAACGGGGTACGGTAGTAGCTGCCAGGTGTCCAGAACTGCATCGCTGCTGGGTTTTTCACACTCAACAGTTTCCATTGTGTATTAACTTGACAAACCTGTGGGAAGCATTGGAGTAAACATGGGCCAGCATCCCTGTGGAACGTGTTAGACACCTTGTAGTCCATGCCCCGAAGAATTCGAGGCTGTTCCTAATGTTTCGTACACTCAGTGTATGCCATCCTCGGAGAAGCAAACAAATATTTGTGTGACTCTGGTTAGCAGATGGTCCGAGCTAGCCTTTGCTCGGCCTATAAGCCCTCGCCCTCCAATTCAACAGGTACCAGATGTGCTCAATGGGAAGACCCAATGTTGATGAGTGAACACTTTGCCGAACCACTCGACTATGAAGCAGGTCGTTTTTACGACGAAGAACAGCTGAACAGCTGGAGGGCTTGCCTCAACACCGTAAACGCAGAACGACAGCTCTACTTAACGGCATGACACAGATTGGGAGATCCAGTCAATATCACAGCCCCAGTGAGAAAGCAACGCTCAATACCATGACACACAGTATGAGACTTCTACTCATCACCACCAAACAGCGGTGACCGTTTGAATCAACACCGCGACGGACTTGACAGCTGCACACGACAATTTAACACCACTCGTTGCGGCATGAAACGTGGGCGTCGGCTTCTCCCCAGCTAAGATTGTCCAGAGCCCTCCGTGGCCATGTCTGCTTTGATGTGACACTGTAAAATATAAGCGAACGTCTCAGCTGTTTTACGGAGGTGATGGGACTGAGCCTTGTGTGATGGAACAGTCAAGAGTGTCTTGTTTTCTACCCCAGATCCTCAGTTGTTCGCCCCCCCCCCCCCGACCCGAGCTCACTTTTTCCCCACACTCACCCTCCCAAATAGCCCTCGCCTTTCACGAGTGCTGAGGTAAAGTACACGCAAAGGGTCAACGGTCACAGAGAACAACAACAAGCTGACTTCACCAAGCAACTGGGAGGCCATTTTAGGGCAGGGGAGAAATTGGCAAATAGTGGAATCAAAGCATATCAATAATGCACTAAACATTCATATGTTTAAAGAGCAGGGCCACGGACTATATTGCAAATGTATGATATGGCTTATTGGTCGCTAAATATAGATAAGGACCGTATTTAGCCTACAATATGATAATTTATGATATGGTTGAGAACAGTATTTAGCCAACAATATGATCATTTATGATATGGTTGAGAACAGTATTTAGCCAACAATATGATCATTTATGATATGGCTTATTGGTGGCTAAACATGTAAGGACAGTATTTAGCCAACAATATGATCATTTATGATATGGTTGAGAACAGTATTTAGCCAACAATATGATCATTTATGATATGGCTTATTGGTGGCTAAACATGTAAGGACAGTATTTAGCCTACAATACGATAATTTATGATATGGCTTATTGGTGGCTAAACATGTAAGGACAGTATTTAGCCTACAATACGATAATTTATGATATGGCTTATTGGTGGCTAAACATGTAAGGACAGTATTTAGCCTACAATACGATAATTTATGATATGGCTTATTGGTGGCTAAACATGTAAGGACAGTATTTAGCCTACAATATGATCATTTATGATATGGCTTATTGGTGGCTAAACATGTAAGGACAGTATTTAGCCAACAATATGATCATTTATGATATGGTTGAGAACAGTATTTAGCCTACAATATGATCATTTATGATATGGCTTATTGGTGGCTAAACATGTAAGGACAGTATTTAGCCAACAATATGATCATTTATGATATGGTTGAGAACAGTATTTAGCCTACAATATGATAATTTATGATATGGCTTATTGGTGGCTAAACATGTAAGGACAGTATTTAGCCTACAATATGATCATTTATGATATGGCTTATTGGTGGCCAAACATGTAAGGACAGTATTTAGCCTACAATATGATCATTTATGATATGGTTGAGAACAGTATTTAGCCAACAATATGATAATTTATGATATGGTTGAGAACAGTATTTAGCCAACAATATGATAATTTATGATAAGAACAGTATTTAGCCTACAATACGATAATTTATGATATGGCTTATTGGTGGCTAAACATGTAAGGACAGTATTTAGCCTACAATATGATCATTTATGATAAGAACAGTATTTAGCCTACAATATGATAATTTATGATATGGCTTATTGGTGGCTAAACATGTAAGGACAGTATTTAGCCTACAATATGATAATTTATGATATGGCTTATTGGTGGCTAAACATGTAAGGACAGTATTTAGCCTACAATATGATCATTTATGATATGGCTTATTGGTGGCTAAACATGTAAGGACAGTATTTAGCCTACAATATGATAATTTATGATATGGCTTATTGGTGGCTAAACATGTAAGGACAGTATTTAGCCTACAATATGATCATTTATGATATGGCTTATTGGTGGCTAAACATGTAAGGACAGTATTTAGCCTACAATATGATCATTTATGATATGGCTTATTGGTGGCTAAACATGTAAGGACAGTATTTAGCCAACAATATGATCATTTATGATATGGCTTATTGGTGGCTAAACATGTAAGGACAGTATTTAGCCAACAATATGATCATTTATGATATGGCTTATTGGTGGCTAAACATGTAAGGACAGTATTTAGCCTACAATATGATCATTTATGATATGGCTTATTGGTGGCTAAACATGTAAGGACAGTATTTAGCCTACAATATGATAATTTATAAATATAGATAAGGACAGTATTTAGCCTACAATATGATAATTTATGATTAGGACAGTATTTAGCCTACAATATGATCATTTATGATAAGGACAGTATTTAGCCTACAATATGATCATTTATGATTAGGACAGTATTTAGCCTACAATATGATCATTTATGATAAGGACAGTATTTAGCCTACAATATGATCATTTATGATATGGCTTATCGGTGTCTAAATATAGATAAGGACAGTATTTAGCCTACAATATGATCATTTGTGATAAGGACAGTATTTAGCCTACAGTATGATAATTTATAAATATAGATAAGGACAGTATTTAGCCTACAATATGATCATTTATGATTAGGACAGTATTTAGCCTACAATATGATCATTTATGATAAGGACAGTATTTAGCCTACAATATGATCATTTATGATAAGGACAGTATTTAGCCTACAATATGATAATTTATGATATGGCTTATCGGTGTCTAAATATAGATAAGGACAGTATTTAGCCTAAAATATGATCATTTCCATGGATGTTACAAAACAACAAACGGGCTCAAATTCCTAGCTGTCCACACAAAATACATTACGTACAATATTAGCCGGAATCAAAGCATGTCATAGGAAAGTAGACAGTAATATTGTAAAGTAAAGGCTAGTGTATTATCTGGATACAAAAATGATATTACCGATTCATTATTTGCAGTCTATTATTTGTAGGCTTTGTTTAACATATGGTTGACCCCCAAAACAGGACATCCCCAATGCAAACAGGAAGATAGAATGAAAATACAGTTATGTGCAGACAAAGTTGACCAAGTTTCCTGTTTCTCCCCCAGGTCTCAGCTTTCCAGGTCATTAGTTTCTTAATAACACTGATTTCATGGGAAAATTGCTTCTTTTAAGGACAATAAACACTTCAGTGTCTCACATACAGTGCAAGAAGGGAGGTCTTCCGGAGTCTTGCTGAGTTTTTGTGAAGTTAAGGCATTTGAAAATATCCTGTAGACTTGCACATCCACAACCTAACATATAAACCCAGCAAAAAAAATAAACGTCCTCTCACTGTCAACTGCGTTTATTTTCAGCAAACTTAACATGTGCAAATATTTGTATGAACATAACAAGAATCAACAACTGAGACATAAACTGAACAAGTTCCACAGACTAACAGAAATTGAGTAATGTGTCCCTGAACAAAGGGGGAGTCCAAATCAAAAGTAACAGTCAGTATCTGGTGTGGCCACCAGCTGCATTAAGTACTGTGGTGCATCTCCTCCTCATGGACTGCACCAGATTTGCCAGTTCTTGCTGAGAGATGTTAACCCACTCTTCCACCAAGACACCTGCAAGTTCTCAGACATTTCTGGGGGGAAGGGCCCTAGGTACCAGATGTGCTCAATGGGATGGTGACCCAGGCTCTTCGCTGGCCATGGCAGAACACTGACATTCCTGTCTAGCAGGAAATTATGCACAGAACGAGCAGTATGGCTGGTGGCATTGTCATACTCGAGGGTCATGTCAGGATGAGCCTGCAGGAAGGGTACCACATGAGGGAGGAGGATGTCTTCCCTGTAACGCACAGCGTTGAGATTACCTGCAATGACAACAAGCTCAGCCCGATGATGCTGTGACACACCGTCCCAGACCATGACGGCCCCTCCACCTCCAAATGTATCCCGCTCCAGAGTACAGGCCTCGGTGTAACGCTCGTTCTTTCTACGATAAACGCGGATCCGACCATCACCCCTGGTGAGAAAAAAACCATGACTCGTCAATGAAGAGCACTTTTTTTGGGTTTGTGCCCATAGGCGACGTTGTTGCCGGTAATGTCTGGTGAGGACCTGCCTTACAACAGGCCTATAAGCCCTCAGTCCAGCCTCTCTCAGCCTATTGTGGACAGTCTGAGCACTGATGGAGGGATTGTATGTTCCTGGTGTAACTCGGGCAGTTGTTGATGTCATCCTGTACCTGTCCAGCAGGTGTGATGTTCGGATGTACCGATCCTGTGCAGGTGTTGTTACACGTGGCCTGCCACTGCAAGGACGATCAGCTGTCTGTCCTGTCTCCCTGTAGCGCTGTCTTTGGCGTCTCACAGTACGGACATTGAAATGTATTGCCCTGGCCACATCCGCAGTCCTCATGCCTCCTTGCAGCATGCCTAAGGCACGTTCACACAGATGAGCAGGGACCCTGGGCATCTTTCTTTCTGTGTTTTTCAGAGTCAGCAGAAAGGCCTCTTTAGTGTCCTAAGTTTTCATAACCGTAACCTGAATTGCCTGCCGTCTGTAAGCTGTTCGTGTCTTAACGACCGTTCCACGGGTACATGCTCATTCATTGTTTATGGTTCATTGAACAAGCATGGTAAACAGTGTTTAAACCCTTTACAATGAAGATCTGTGAAGTTATTTGGATGTTTACGAATGATCTTTGAAAGACAGGGTCCTGAAAAGGGGAGTCGTTTCTTTTTTTTGCGCTGAGATGTGTAGGCCTATACTACATTGGCAATTTGGCACTACTGCTGCACAACCATACAATAAACAACACACAGGCAACAACCACATACTTACATACAACACATACTGTACTTATCAGCACATTCAAGGCCGAGGTCCAACCTTCCGACTCACCCCAAGTTTGACAAGTCAGTGAACAGACACTTATTATGAAAACATGATTAATTACTCATTCGATGCCGTTCCACTCTATCAGAGGAATTCGATCCATTGTGATTCAACTCGGCCCTGACAACCCATTAGACTAAGCTCACAAGAGCGTACAGTGGAGCTCTAAATAATGAATGAGTCTATTACAGCAGACCTGCTGCCACTAGTGCCCAACACGGAAGAGGGGAAACGGTAAATAAGAAGAAAAAAAAACCTGTGCCCCATCACAGTTTTGATGAATTCATATTCAGACAATGTATGGTCCTGGTCAGACGTGGGAGCAGTATCAATCAAGTTGCCAATATATGTTCATATGCAGTGGCTTTTGTTTACACGACTACTGCTACTTCACAAAGAGGTTGTGGTAGTACAGTGTGACATGTAACGTAGGTCAACTGTAAGTGGACACTACCCGCTCCGTTTACATTGCAAAGCCGTATGTCCCTTTGACAATGGAAGAAAATAAAAAGGGTATTGTTTATGCCAACGAAAGAGAAAATCCCACCGGTACCGACGTTGAACCGCTAGCGGGATGGAAGTGTATGTCTGTAACGCTGATATGCTCCCAGTCCCGACTCAGACACAATCAGACATGGACGTTTTCAATCCCCGTTGGAATCACGGTCAGGATGTTGATATGCGTGCGCTACTGTTTGCATAAATACTGCAATGCACCGTTTTTATCATGGGATAGAGTCCCCTGGTTACTTAGTGCTGCCTGGTGGAAAGTCCCACTTCCACATGTGATAAGAAGCAGTCAACCTACGCCATAAAACAATGGGAGATCAATAGGTCAGGGTAGTTACTAGCTTCTACTGCGTTATCACATGTAATGGTAGGACACCTACAGCTAATTGGCCATTGTTGTCTGCCATTACCAGAGCCAATCCAGGTCAGCGATAGGTCAGGGATAGCAATGAAAATACACGTTTATCGTGCTGGTACAAAGACGGAGAGGAGAGCATTCCTTGGGTTTAGTTAGCGAAGCGTTGCGTAATTGTGTTCTTGAATGTTACATTGCAGAGATGCATAGAAAGTGACACACTTAAAGCGACTCTCTGGGACCTTGGCTTGAATCTAGGCCAAGGAGCTACAAGGGATAACGAGGCCTTACTGTCGTCTATATAAAAAGTGTGTCACGTCCACTTTGCGTGACACATGTTCTACTTGATTGGCGAGCTGCTCGTGGTAAGCTCAGGTATCTCTACAGCACGTGACCACTGAGTGGGTTCAAGACTAGAACTGACTCTAATCCGGTGTGATAACAGTGCTAAAGACACACTCTGTGAGATTTGATTACCATACAAGAGTTGGGCCAGGGCCCACCAACAAAACCCGAAACCCGGGTACCCCAAATGGCGTCCGGGGATTTTATTTCCCCCCCCCCCCAAGTAAAAATAAATATACTAAGTATACAAAATACTAGGAACACCTTCCTAATATTTACCATTCTTTACACACACAGGCAGTGTTGGAAAAAGTACCCAATTGTCATTCTTGAGTAAAAGTAAAGATACTGAATAGAAAATGACTCAAGTAAAAATAAAATCCACCCAGTAAAATACTACTTTATTAAAAATCTAAATGTATATGCTTTTAACTATACTTAATTATGAAAAGTAAAAATGTATAAATCATTTCAAATTCCTTACATTAAGCAAACCAGATAGCACCCGTTTCTTATTGTTTTTTGCTTACGGATAGGGGCACACTCCAACACATAATTTACAAAGAATGAATTTGTGCTTCGTGAGTCCGCCCGATCAGAGGCAGTATGGATGACAACCAGGGATGTTGTCTTGATTATTGTGTGAATTGTACAATTTTCCTGTCAAGCTTAGCATTCAAATTGTAACGAGTACTTTTGGGTGTCTAGGCAAAATATATGGAGTAAAAAGTACATTACTTTCTTTAGGAATGTAGCGAAGTAAAAGTAAAAGTAGTCAAAATATAAATAGTATAGTACAGATACCCCTTTAGTACTTTAAAGTATTTTTACTTAAGTCATTTACACCACTAAACACAGGTAACTGTTGACCGTAAAATCCCATCAGCGTTGCAGTTCTTGACACAAACAGGTGCAACTCGCAACTACTACCATACCATAACCCTGTTCAAAGGTCTTGCCCATTCACCCTCTTAATGGCACAAATACACAATCCAGGTAGCAATTGTCTCAAGGCTTAAAAGTCCTTCTTTAACCTGTCTCCTCCCCTTCATCTACACTGATTGAAGAGGATTTAACAAGTGACATCAATAACGGATCATAACTTTCACCTGGATTCACCTGGTCAGTCTGTCATGGAAAGAGCAGGTGTTCTTAATGTTTTGTATACTCATATGTATATAATTTTTCTTACTTAAAAAAAAAATGTTGGACATATAAGACTGTAAAAACACCAGCAAATCAGCTCCAGCTGATTTGAATGTTGGAAAATCTGTCCCAAAGTATTCCCACGCATAATAGAGAGATATATGTGAGCGTATACAAATGTAAGCAAGGTTTGAAATGATTATATTCGTTTCGGGACCCCTGACCATCCGCTCAAGAAAATAATCGTCCCACGGCTGAATCTAGTTGACCTCTGCCCTAAACAATGGAAACAATAGCTCAAGGTACATTCGTAATCAGTAAACAACAAATTCTGCCTCAAAGATTTGCAATATGTGGTTGGTTGGGCTTCTGAACACACTAGAAAAGTCCTATTTGAAAAACAGCTGTGATGGTTTCTCTTAAGCGACCAAAAGAGACAAAATCTTGGAATAAATCACATTTTTTTAACATGAATATTCACTCTCATGAATACGTTTCCCTCCGTGCGGTGTGGTCAAAGTTGAGCGGTCAACGTGGCATACATCAATAATTTCACAGCCTAGCTGTTCCAGTAAACAACTGGCTACTCAAAATGTGGGGCGTCCAAGATTCCAAGATAACAACATGGATCAGCCCAAAATGTCAACCTATTCCCTTTATAGTGCACTACTTTTGCCCAGGACCCATATGGTTCTGTACAAAGGTAGTGCACTGTATAGGGAATAGGGTGCCATTTGGGACCCAGAACCCTTGTTTTTACCTTGGAATCTTGGACGCTCCACATGTTGGGTAGCCATCTCCTGCGCCCCCTTGAGCTTGACGCTAGGAATTCCTGCCACACATGAACGGCATTGATTCAAATGTTGATTAACACCTATTTCCTCTAGAATCCCTTCATCTAATTACCAAATGAATTGTGAATGAGACACAGAGCAATTGTGCTCCTCCTGACAACTATACTATTACTTCAATGAGTCACGACTTTAGGGTGTACGTCCCAAACGGCACCCTATACCCTATATAGTGCTCTACCTAAAAGTAGGGCACTATATAGGGAATAGGGTGCCATTTGGGATGCTGACAGGCACTGTTGCTTCTCTACAGGGACTATTGGCTTGAACCCTCCACAGCTGCCCTCTAAATGGCCTCTCGCTGTTGACAGCCAGGGAGAGGAAGTGGCAGCCCACGGGCTGCAGAGCTAGTGTAGGAGGGAGGGAGGGAGGTATAGACAGACAGACAGACAGACAGACAGACAGACAGACAGACAGACAGACAGACAGACAGACAGACAGACAGACAGACAGACAGACAGACAGACAGACAGACAGACAGACAGACAGACAGACAGACAGACAGACAGACAGACAGACAGACAGACAGACAGACAGACAGACAGACAGACAGACAGAACTATGGAGAGTATGAGACAGAGTAAGAGAGGGAGCTAGAGAGAGGTCCGAATAAGAGAAGGGAAGCTCATCAGAAACCACGACAAACTGGGAAAGAATAGTGTGTCAGAAATCGGCAAACAGAGCCAAGGGCGACAGAGATGGATTAAAAGAGATAGAGATGAAAGGCGAGAAAATCTGAATCAAAGAGAGAAATGGACAGCGAGAGAATGAGGGAGCGGTGGCGGTGGTGACCTCCTTGTCTCAGTGACATTGTGTGTCACAAAGCCCCAGTGTGCCTGATGCGGATACGGAGCAGGAGTTGGAGGCAGCCCAGGAAAAGGACCAGTGGGCAAACAGCATGAGGGAACAGAGTAGTGAAGAGGACAAACAGACTGTTTTTTGTGTTATTCAAACGGCGGCTAAAAATATAGCTAGCTACACACAGAGTGCCCGGGTAAAATTGCTAAAAATAAAACACAACACATCTCTCGACAACTATTTATCCTCTTTGGATCTATCAGCAATAAAATGAGAAGGGTGCGGCCTGCGTTTGTATTCCGGAATGCAGAATGGCCTAATAGCTAGTGTGGTGTGACGTGTGGGACTTGTCTTGTGGTGTGTGTGTAATGTGTGTGATGTGTGTTGACGGAGTGCGAGGGAGATGGAGGCCCCTTTTTTCCCACATCCTGGCCAATCGGGCCATTGTATACATTGACTGTACAGGAAGGAGTGGGCCGACCTATGGCAGACGGGGGCCACGAAAGTGGACGGGGTGACATGTTACAAACTGACTGGAGCGGTTTCTGACACGCCCCCTCACGCCATGGGTCAGGGGGTCAAAGGTCCCTCACTGTACAGTGTCACTATAGGGTCTCAGGTGCCGGGATCTCATTGGTTGGGGGAACAAGTGCCTGTTTCACACTACAGGGCCAAACCAAGCCAAACAGAGCTGTACTGAGCCAGCCTGGTTACTCCCCCACCATAGTCTCTGGAACCATGCTGGAAAGGGCCATTTGAAATGAAAATATCCTGGTCTGCACAGTACGGTCAGGTTTCTGTATCACTGTAGGGTTAAGGTTGAGTGTAGGGTAATCTGAATTCAAACTTGGTAACCACGTGTGTGAAATGTCGGGCCAATCAATGATTTTACCTGATTAATCAAGTGTTAAGGGAACCCTGTAACACAGCAGTCATCACACAGCCCTGGTCTAGTGAAATAACTCACGAAAGAGATATGAAGTGGTGGTTAAGATGTGCAAGCGGCGAGGCGCGCTATAATTACACGCTAGGCCGCATAATCGAGTACGACGTGCCATTTCAAGTGGGTGATGATAGCTACGGGAATTGTTTATTTATTTATTTATTTATTTTCACCTTTATTTAACCAGGTAGGCTAGTTGAGAACAAATTCTCATTTACAACTGCGACCTGGCCAAGATAAAGCATAGCAGTGCGACACATACAACAACAGAGTTACACATGGAGTAAACAAAACATAGTCAATAACACAGCAGAACAAAAGAAAACAAAAGGTATAGGTACAGTGAGTGCAAATGAGGTAAGAGAAGGGAGTTAAGGCAATAAATAGGCCATGGTGGCGAAGTAATTACAATATAGCAATTTAAACACTGGAATGGTTTTTTAATCATTTTTTATTTCACCTTTATTTAACCAGGAAGGCTAGTGGAGAACAAGTTCTCATTTACAACTGCGACTTGGCCAAGATAAAGCATAGCAGAGTGAACAGACAACACAGAGTTACACATGGAGTAAACAATTAACAAGTCAATAACACAGTAGAAAAGTCTATGAGTCTATGTACATTGTGTGCAAAGGGCATGAGGAGGTAGGCGAATAATTACAATTTTGCAGATTAACACTGGAGTGATAAATGATCAGATGGTCATGTACAGGTAGAGATACTGGTGTGCAAAAGAGCAGAAAAGTAAATAAATATAAACAGTATGGGGATGAGGTAGGTAAATTGGGTGGGCTATTTACCGATAGACTATGTACAGCTGCAGCGATCGGTTAGCTGCTCAGTTAGCATATGTTTGAAGTTGGTGAGGGAGATAAAAGTCTCCAACTTCAGCGATTTTTGCAATTCGTTCCAGTCACAGGCAGCAGAGAACTGGAACGAAAGGCGGCCAAATGAGGTGTTGGCTTTAGGGACGATCAGTGAGATACACCTGCTAGAGCGCGTGCTACGGGTGGGTGTTGCCATCGTGACCAGTGAACTGAGATAAGGCGGAGCTTTACCTAGCATGGACTTGTAGATGACCTGGAGCCAGTGGGTCTGGTGACGAATATGTAGCGAGGGCCAGCCGACTAGAGCATACAGGTCGCAGTGGTGGGTGATCCAGTTAGAGATAGGGGGCAGTATTTCCACTTTGGATGAATTGCGTGCCCATAGTGAACTGCATCAAAATCTGTCCTAAATTGCTAATATATGCATATTATTATTAATATTGGATAGAAAACACTCTGAAGTTTCTAAAACCGTTTGAATTATGTATGTGAGTATAACAGAACTCACAGGGCAGGCAATCTTCCAAACAAGTTTTGAAATCCTGAAAGTTGGGGCAACTTTGACATCATCGCTCCCTCCCTTCCCAACAAGTTATGGATCTGGAAACACTTCCTACGTCTTCCACTAGATGTCCTCATTCAGTAGAAAGTGTAATGGAGCATTTGCTGTGAACTTTGGCCTAATGGGAAGGAAAGTAGTCGGTGTCGCAAGAGAATGCCATTTTGTTGTGACGCATTTCACTTCCGAGTGCTACGGCTGTTCCAATCAGCCCCAGATGAAAACGAAGGATCCGGTTGGAATGTTATTGGATATATATGATTATAACATCCTGAAGATTGATTCTGCATTTAGTTTGACCAGTTTCTTCGACCTGTAATATGTCTTTTGGAAGTTTTCATGTAAAGTTATCCTGGACCAGAAGTAATTTTTTGGGCATGTGAGCTGAAAGTGATAGCAAATGCTGCTACTTGGACACTAGAATTGAGCATTATGGAACAAAACAATGTATTGTTGTACTAGGACTCCTTGCACTACAATCTGATTGAAAGATCATCAAAGGTAAGGGAATATTTATGTTGTAATTTTGTATTTCTGTTGACTCCAACATGGCGGAGAAATATTGTTACGTCTGAGCGCCATCTCAGATTATTGCAATGTTAGGGTTTTTCCGTAACGTTAAAAAGCAAATGTGACACAGCGGTTGCATTAAGAACCAGTGTATCTTTAATTATATGTAGAACATATGTAGAACATGTATCTTTAGTCAAAGTTTATGATGAGTATTTCTGTTATCTGGTGTAGCTTTCTATAATTCCTCAGGATATTTTGGAGGATTTTCTGAACATGGCGTCAATGTAAAATGAGATTTATGGATATAAAATGCATATTATCGAACAAAACATAAATGTACCATGTAACATGTCATATGACTGTCATCTGATAAAGATTTTCAAGAGGTTAGTGATTGATTTTTTTTTTATCCTGCTTTTGTCATTTTATCTTTTGCTGTAAAAAATGTCTATGTTTTTTCTTTGGTTTGGTGGTGGTCTAACATAAATATATGTTGTGTTTTCGCCGTAAAACATTTTCAAAATCTGACACGCTGGGTAGATGAACAAGGTGTTTATCTTTCATTTGAGATATTGGACTTGTTCATGTGTGGAGGTTAAATAATTCTAAAGAATATTTTTGCATTCCCTGCGCCACCTTTTCAGCTGAACAGGGGGGGTGGAGTTACCGATAGACTATGTACAGCTGCAGCAATCGGTTAGCTGCTCAGATAGCAGATGTTTGAAGTTGGTGAGGGAGATAAAAGCCAGCCATTGAGAAATGCTTGTTGAAGTTTTCGATAATCATGGATTTATCGGTGGTGACCGTGTTACCTAGCCTCAGTGCAGTGGGCAGCTGGGAGGAGGTACTCTTGTTCTCCATGGACTTTACAGTGTCCCAGAACTTTTTGGAGTTCGAGCTACAGGATGCAAATTTCTGCCTGAAGAAGCTGGCCTTGGCTTTCCTGACTGACTGCGTGCATTGGTTCCTGACTTCCCTGAACAGTTGCATATCACGGGGACTATTTGATGCTATTGCAGTCCACCACAGGATGTTTTTGTGCTGGTCGAGGGCAGTCAAGTCTGGAGTGAACCATGGGCTATATCTGTTCTTAGTTCTGCATTTTTTGAACGGAGCATGCTTATCTAAAATGGTGAGGAAGTTACTTTTAAAGAATGACCAGGCATCCTCAACTGACGGGATGTCTGCACAAGAGCTGTGCAGAAGATGAATGTGCAAGTAGAGATACTGGGGTGCAAAGGAGCAAGATAAATAAATACTGTATGGAGATGAGGTAGGTAGATAGATGGACTGTTTACAATTGGGCTATATACAGGTGCAGTGATCTGTGAGCTACTCTGACTGCTGGTGGTTAAAGCTAGTGAGGGAGATATGAGTCTCCAGCTTCAGAGATTTTTGCAGTTAATTCCAGTCATTTGCAGCAGAGAACTGGAAGGAAAGACGACCAAAGGACTAATTGGCTTTGGGGGTAACCAGTGAGATATACCTGCTGGAGTGCGTGCTACGAGTGGGTGCTGCTATGGTGACCAGTGAACTGAGATAAGGCGGGGCTTTACCTAGCAGAGACTTGTAGGTAACCAGTAGCCAGTGGGTTTTGCGACGAGTATGAAGTGAGAGCCAAGCAACGAGAGCGTACAGGTCGTAATGGTGGGTAGTGTATGGGGCTTTGGTGACAAAACAGATGGCACTGTGATAGACTGTATCCAGTTTGTTGAGTAGAGTGTTGGAGGCTATTTTATAGATGACATCACCGAACTCGAGGATCGGTAGGATGGTCAGTTTTACGAGGGTATGTTTGACAGCATGAGTGAAGGATGCTTTGTTGCGATATAGGACGCCAATTCTAGATTTAATTTTGTATTGGAGATGCTTAATGTGAGTCTGGAAGGAGAGTTTACAGTCTAATCAGACACCTAGGTATTTGTAGTTGTCCACGTATTCTAAGTCAGAGCCGTCCAGAGTAGTGATGGTGGACGGGTTAGCAGGTGCGGGCAGCGATTGGTTGAAGAGCATGCAATTAGTTTTACTAGCGTTTAAGAGCAGTTGGAAGCCACGGAAGGAGAGTTGTATGGCATTGAAGCCCGTCTGGAGGTTAGTTAACACAGTCCAAAGAGAACCCAGAAGTATACAGAATGGTGTTGTCTGCGTAGAGTTGGAATGAGCCAAACCCATCTGAGAAAAAACAAGGGCCTGTTCAGAAGGGTGCAAAAACGTAACAAAACGTTCAGATGGAAATACGTTTTGTAGAACGGATGTGATTTTCCGTTTTACCAGGTCTATTTGACACATGCACGAGCGCGCACACACGCAAACACACAGTCAATCAGATCAGATAACAATTACGATATATCTCTCAATATATTTGTTTGCCTGACTCTAAGGATTTGTGTGGTTTGGCAAGATAAGTAATATATTTATATTATATAATGATTGTGATATAGAGTGCCTTCAGTAAGTAATCACACCTCTTGACATATTTCACATTTTCAAAATTGATTAAATAGATGTTTTTCTCACCCATCTACACACAATAGCCCATAATGACAAAATGAAAAAATGTTGAGACATTTTTTGCTAATTTATTGAAAATGAAATACAGAAATATCTCATTTACAAAAATATTCACACCCCTGAGTCAATACTTTGTAAAAGCACACCTGGATTGTACAGCAATTGCCCATTGTTATTTTCAAAAATATTCAGGCTCTGTAAAATTGATTGTTGATCATCACTAGACAACCATATTCAGGTATTGCCATAGATTTCCAAGAAGATTTAAGTCAAAACGGCCACTCAGGAATATTTTGTCTTCTTGGTAAGCAACTCCAGTGTAGATTTGGCCATGTGTTTTAGATTATTGTCCTGCTGAAAGGTGAATTCATCTCCCAGTGTCTGGAAAGCAGACTGAACCAGGTTTTGCTCTAGGATTTTGCCTGTGCTTAGCGCCATTACGTAAATATATATTTTTTTAAATCGCCAATCCTTAACGATAAGATGCTTGTTTCGGAATATTGTTTTTATTGTGTACAGGCTTCCTTCTTTTCACTCTGTCAATTAGGTTAATATTGTGGAGTAACTACAATGTTGTTGATCCATTCTCGGTTTTCTCCCATTACAGCCATTAAACTCTTAACTGTTTTAAAGTCAACATTGGCCTCGTGGTGAAATTTCTGAGCGGTTTCCTTCATCTCCGGCAACTGAGTTAGGAAGGACGTCTGTATCTTTGTAGTGACTGGGTGTATTGATACAGCATCCAAAGTGTCATTAATAACTTCACCATGTTCAGAGGAATATTCAATGTCTGCTTTTTTATTTTTAACCATCTACCAATAGGTGGCCTTCTTCACGAGACATTGGAAAACCTCCCTGGTCTTTGTGTTTGAAATTCACTGCTCAACTGAGGGACCTTACAGATGTGTGTGGTACAGAGATGAGGGAGTCATTAAAAAAGCATGTCAAACACTATTATTGCACACAGATTGAGTCCATGCAACTTATTATGTGACTTGTTAAGAAAGATTTACTCCTGAACTTATTTAGGTTTGCCATAACAAAGGTGTTGAATACTTATTGACTGAAGACAATTCAGGTTTTCTTTTCATTTTGTTGTGTTAATTTGTAAAAATTCTGCAAAACATAATTCCACTTTGACATTGTGGGTTTTGTGTGTCGCCAAGTAACAAAATAATCTCAATTGAATCCATTTTCAATTCTGGCTGTAACACAACAAAATGTGGAAAATGTTTAAGGGGTGTGAATACTTTGAAGGCAACATATCACTTTTGCATCAAACTGTCAAAATGAAGACCAGAATTGACGTGTTTCACTGTAACGAAGCCGAACAGTTTTTTCATGAAAGATACACTTTAAAGGCCCAATGCAGTCAAAACCTTGACTTTCCTATGTTTTATATACATTTCCACACTATGAGTTTGGAAAAACACTGTGAAATTGTGAACGCGTTGATAATGCCATTTTACTGTAAGAGCTGTTTGAAAAGGCCGCCTGAAATGTCCCCTTGCGATAAATGAGTTAATAGACCAATAAGAAAGAGAATTCCAAACCTCTCTGGGAATAAAAGCTCATTTCTCATTTTCCCCTGCACTCTCAGACCACTTCTAGACAGTCCTAGCAAAATTCTTGCTTGAGGAATTGCTCTTTGCTAAGAAACTATTTTGGTTTCTTTTTGGAAATTTCTATTGAAAACAATCACAGTAAGGTACTTAATTGTTACCCAGAAATGATTTGATATTGACATAAAAAAACAGCTGCATTGAACCTTTAAAAACAGCTTATAACAAATTCCCAAAACACCATTCCTTGTGTTTCGATGTGTAACATATGCAAAACTTTCTAGCCTATTGTTTTATTGTTTTTTTACTTTCCTAAAACTATCATTTTCCACATCACGATTCAGCTGTCGGAGATTTGAGCAGGAAATGTCCTAAATCAGGGGAATTGCATGCATAGGCCTATAGGCTTTCACTGTATGCTATTAACATTTAAACAATCGATATAAAGGAAGAGAAGCTTAGGCTTTAGCCCCAGAGAGATAGAGAGAGAGATATGCCGGCAGATATGCATTTCCTCATCCTTGTCAGATAGGCTACTGCATCCTCTACACAGATATAGGCATACAGAAGGGGCTAATTCGTGAATTTCCTATCAGAATATCTTTTTTTATAAAGATAAGCAATATATTGTTACGTTATCGGTGTAAGTCTGCTCGGCCTAAAACATTTCTCCTCACCTCAAGTTCAACTGTCGGAGTCAGTTGGAGAGGCAGGGCGCACTGCCTTCACATCATAGCCCTGCAGTAGCTAAAGCTTAATAATTGCCACACCAAACCTTTAAAAAAGTGTCTACACTTTATTAGGATAATATAAAAATAAGTCAAGCCATTGATTATAGTGAAAATACAAACAGACTATAATATTGCGGCAAACACATCACTACAGTTGGAACTTAATTAAACAAAACACTTCACAAAAAATGTAAACAGGCTATATTGCAGAAATTACCAAGAAAGGCTAGTGCCTACCGTACCCAACAAATAACAGCAATAGGCTAATGATTTTTTTTCCCCAGACACCTTGAAGGCCCTGAAAGAACTTCACTGGATTCAATGTAAACTGGAATCCATATATCCTGAGGCTGCATTTAGTGTAGCTGGGGATTTTAACAAAGCTAATCTGAGAACAAGGCTACCTCAATTCTACCAGCACGTTGATTGTTGTACCCACTCGAGCGAAACATTGGACCACTGCTACTCTAACTTCCGCGATGCATACAAGACCCTCCTCCGCCCTCCCTTAACTCTATCCAACGCTGGTCTGACCAATCGGATTACACGCTTCAAGATTGCTTCGATCACGTGAACTGGGATATGTTCCGGGTAGCTTCAGACAATAACATTGACGTATACGCTGACTTGGTGAGTGAGTTTATTAGGAAGTGCATTGGAGATGTTGTACCCACTGTGACTATTAAAACCTTCCCTAAGCAGAAACCATGGATTGATGGCAGCATTCGCGCAAAATTGAACGCACGAACCACCGCATTTAATCATGGCAAGGCGACTGGAAACATGACCGAATACAAATAGTGTAGCTATTCCCTCCACAAGGCAATGAAACAAGCAAAGCGTCAGTATAGAGACAAAGTAGAATTGCAATTCAACGACTCAAACCCGAGACGTGTGTAGCAGCGTCTACAGACAATCACGTATTACAAAAAGAAAACCAGCCCCGTTGCGGACATCGACGTCTTGCTCCCAGACAAATTAAACAACTTCTTTGCGTGCTTTGAGGGCAATACAGTGCCACCGACACGGCCCACAACCAAAGACTGTGGGCTCTCCTTCTCCGTGGCCAACGTGAGTAAAACATTTAAATGTGTTAGCCCTCGCAAGGCTGCCGGCCCAGATGGCATCCCTAGCCGTGTCATCAGAGCATGCGCAGACCAGCTGGCAAGTGTGTTTCTGGACATATTCAATCAATCCCTATCCCAGTGTGCTGTCCCCACATGCTTCAAGATGGCCACCATTGTTCCTGTTCCCAAGAAAGCTAAGGTAACTGAACTAAATGACTATCGCCCCGTAGCACTCACTTCTGTTATCATGAAGTGCTTTGAGTGCTTTGAGAGACTAGTCAAGGATCCATTTGCTTACCAATAGGTCCACAGACGATGCAATCGCTATCACACTGCACAATCCCATCTGGACAAGAGGAATACCTATGTAAGAATGCTGTTCATTGACTACAGCTCAGCATTCAACACCATAGTACCCTCCAAACTCGTCATTAAGCTTGAGAATCTGGGTCTCGACCCCGTCCTATGCAACTGGGTCCTGTGGTGAAGGTAGGAAACAACATCTACACCCAGCTGATCCTCAACACTGGGGCCCCACAAGGGTGCATTCTCAGCCTTCTCCTGTACTCCCTGTTCACCCATGACTACGTGGCCAAGCACGCCTCCAACTCAATCATCAAGTTTGCAAACAACACTACAGTGGTAGTCTTGATTACCAACAACGACGAGACAGCTTACAGGGAGGAGGTGAGAGCCCTCAGAGTGTGGTGTCAGGAAAATAATCTCTCACTCAACGTCAACAAAACAAAGGAGAGGATTGTGGACTTCAAGAAACAACAGAGGGAGCACCCCCCTATCCACATCGACGGAACAGCAGTGGAGAATGTGGAAAGTTTTAAATTCCTCGGCGTACACATCATGGACAAACTGAAATGGTCCACCGACACAGCCAGCATGGTGAAGAAGGCACAACAGTGCGTTTCAACATCAGGAGACTGAAGAAATTTGGCTTGTCACCTAGAACCCTCACAAACTTTTACAGATGCACAATCGAGAGCATCCTGCCGGGCTGTATCACCACCTGGTTAAGGCAACTGCACCACCCTCAACCACAAGGCTCTCCGGAGGGTAGTGCGGTCTGCACAACGCATCGCCGGGGGAAAACTACCTGCCCTCCAGGACACCTACAGCACCCGATGTCAAAGGAATGCCAAAAAGATCATCAAGGACAACAACAACCCGAGCCACTGTCTGTTCACCCCGCTTGTTATGCAGGTGAATGAGGACCCAAAAGCGACTTGGCGAAAACAGAGTCTTTATTCCAGTAAAGGATATAAGCAATACTCCTGGACAATCAGAGCAGAAAACAAAACATAAAAAACTTAATTCCACTCGTAGTGACGAGGACAGACTGGAGACTCGACCATTAACTGTAGGTTGCCTCGGGAAGGCACCGACCGTAGCAGACTCAGACACCTGCTCACACGCAGCATCTGAGGGAAACAAGACACGACAGGGCGAGACAAAGACACAGCACGGCGAACATCATACAAGGATCCGACAGGACAGAAACGGAAAACAAGGGGAGAAATAGGGACTCTAATCAGAGGACAAGATAGGGAACAGGTGTGAAAAGACTAGATGATTGAGTAGGAGAATAGGAACAGCTGGGAGCAGGAACGGAACGATAGAGAGAGGAGAGAGAGGGAGGGAGAGAGAAAAAGGGAACGAACCTAATAAGACCAGCAGGGGGAAACGAACAGAAGGGAAAGCATAATGACAAGACAATATAAGACAAAACATGACACCGCTATCATCCAGAAGGCAGTACAGGTGTATCAAAGCTGAGATCGAGAGACTGAAAAACAGCTTCTATCTCAAAGCCATCAGACTGTTAAACAGCCATCACTAACATAGACAGTCGGCTGCCAACATACAGACTCAAATCACTGGCCAATTTTATAAATTTATTTAATAATGGTATCACTAGTCACTTTACATAATGCCACTTTAATAATGTCTACATATCCTACATTACTCATCTCATTTGTATTTACTGTATTCTATACCATCTA